>NW_027514975.1:0-102555 GCF_048772815.1 Callospermophilus lateralis | reverse complement strand
AAAGAAATCATAGGACTAAGGGGAGATCAGGATTAGGAGGGTTTGTACTAGTCTAGAAATGCTGACCTGAAAACCAACTAAAGTTTCAACTCCTTCTTTTGAGGAACATTAGCTGTGCCGTGCTTTTCAAAAAGGACTTGTCATAACTGATTGATGCCCATGTTAGCAACTCTTCTGAAATTACGTTGAAAGTAGACTAATGTGAGAGTTTCTCTTTAGAGATAATTCAAATTACTTGCATAGGAAGTGGCAGCAGGTCTGGGGATGTTGTAGCTCAGTGGCAGTGACCTTGCCTAGCTTGGGGCTGGCCTGCCATGGACTTTCACCCCAAACACTTGCAAGAAAAGAAAAGGGAGGGAAGGGAGAGAGAAAGTTGGAAGGGAGGAAGGCAAAGTTGAGGGATGGATGGAGGTATAAAAGAAGGAAGAAGAAAAGGAGAAAAACCAGGAAGGGGGGAAGGAAGCAAGGAAGGTAGGAAATAGGGAGAGTACAAGGGCAGAAAAAGGACTGAGTCACTCAAACAAAAGGCAAGGGACACAAAGACCAATATAGGCCATAAAAGCTGTTTGAACAGTTTAGTCAGCTTTAGAATCTGAGTGACATCAAACTGAATGTTATTGTGACTGGATGGAATCTTCCTACTAACCCCGCCTTGGCCTGGCCTAAACCAAATCAAGGGGTGGGTGGCATGGAGAGGAATTCTCTCTGGCTGGAGTGGGAGGGACCTAAACATGTGGCACTTGAGGATGCACTGGGTAGGGAAGGGGACAAGACTCCCCTGATGGGCAGTTGAGACAACAAGGCTCCTGGGAGCCCTTGATCATGGCTCTCACCGCCATACGCACACCACCCACCATACGCTCAGCCCCTGAAGGGGCTCACAGTGGTCTGCTCCGTTGCCTGGTGCAGGTTGGAGTTCCGGACCAAACACCTGAGTGTCCACAGCCTGTGTTGGCCTGCCTGGGCAGGCTGTGGTTGTGGTGGCAAGAGCCAAAGCTGTCTTGGCGTGATGGAGGAGCCAAGGGCTGCCTCTCAGCCATACTAGTGGGTGGTTCTGGAAGAAGCACCCAGGGTTGTGGCAGCATTGTCCGAAGACATGAAGCCAGGCCATCTTCCTTATGGCTTTCCTTGGGAGTTGATGATGTGTACAGCTCTTGGATTTTTTGCTGTTCTCTCACTTGTCTGGAGAGCTTTTCAGTCGGTTAGTAGCAGGCTTTACGTGGGAAGAGAAAAAAGGCTGGCTCTAAATCTTGCTGGACTTATTGAGGCAAAATGTGGACTTCTTGATAAAGTGAGCCTTGTTGAAAAAGAACATAAAGGCTTAGACTCATCTTTAAAGGATTCCAGGTTTGAGAAGGGTTCAAGGGAAGCACAACAGCTGGAGGCAACCTACGAAAAGCTGCATAGGTCCGAATCCAGCCATGGTGTTGAAATGCTCTTTCTAGAAGAAGAGCTCAAAGCACAGAAGGCTAAACATGGTCAACAGGATGAAACGATGGCGCATCTATCAAGAGGGATACAGTCCCTCCAAGGTGAATCTGAATCCCTCAGATCACAAATAGCTGAAGCCAAAACAAACTGGAGACTCTTTCAAGTGAATGAGGAAGAACTGAAGCTGGCAATCAAAGAGGTTTTGAATGAAGGATCCCTACTTCCGCAAACGCAGAGACCAACAATACAAGGAGAAGCTGAAGCACAGAGGGAACAAGGAGGTGTCCAATATAAAGCAAAAATCATATTAGAGGACTCTAAAGTAGCTGGAGAACAAGTTCTAAGGCACACCGAAAATCACATGGAGTCTCTGAGTGAATGCTTGCTGAAGATCAAGGATAGATCTTCTCCAAGCCTGGGATCCCAAAGGGATGGTGGTCACCTGGAACTGGGAAAGACGAGTGAACCCGAAATTGGTGCTCACTTGGAGGATGAGTCCAAAGGAGCTTTGAGGAACCTGGTTTATGGTGATAAGCTAAAGGCCTCCTTAGAAATCTTGGAAGGAGGAAGAAATCAAAAATGTACTTTCTCATCTGAAGTGGAGAAAACCACGAAAGACCTTACAGAACACCTTAAAAGTCTGCAGACTGAACAGGCATCCTTGCAGTCAGAAAATGCACAGCTACAAAGTGAGAATGAGACCCTACAGAAGAACTTGAAAGTCATGATGGAACGCTATCAAGAAAATACGATGAAACTGCACAGGAAATTAAGAGTGGAGGAAAACTACCGTGTGGAGCAAGAGGAGAAACTTTCCAAAGTCGAAGAAAAGATGAGCCATACAATAAAAGAGCTGGAGACCTACAGAAAGAGAGCCCAATATCTTGAAGAACAATTGCAGAGTACCATTCATTCCTGTCTGGGGAAGATTATTTCCTCTGAGAAAGAAGCACATGCTAGTGAGTTGGCAGCTCGGATTGCTGAAAGAAACCTCAGCTATTTCAGGAAACAAAATGCACGCAACAGACAAAAATTAACTGAGAAGGAGCTGAGATTTGAACTTGTAGGAAAAGATCCCTATGATGCACTGGATGTTTCCAACTCAGCAATGGGCAGAAACCCTTCTCCAAATGGGCCCTCACCAATAGGTCACCCTTCAACTGAAAGGAGACCTCCTCATTTTGAAAGGAGTGGTCCACTCACACTCTCACCTTTCACTCCAGTGGGAGGAGGAAGAGGGTCAAGG
This sequence comes from Callospermophilus lateralis, assembly GCF_048772815.1. Classification (NCBI taxonomy): domain Eukaryota; kingdom Metazoa; phylum Chordata; class Mammalia; order Rodentia; family Sciuridae; genus Callospermophilus; species Callospermophilus lateralis. Next base: position 99,878 of record NW_027514975.1, on the reverse strand, counting down.
GGCACTGGAGAATCCTCTGGACCATGCGACTAGCAGTAAAGGAAGAGAATCCAGCTGTCATAAGTTCACCGATTTTCAGAGAGCACCTTCTCAGACTGGGCCCCTCTCTCCTCCAGGGGAACAGGCCAGCAGGCTGATGATCCCTCCGCCAGGCCCACCATATTCTTCTGATGCACGTCTTCCTCTACAGAGGCAAGATAGGTTTTACTCAAATTGTGGTAGAGCATCGGGACCAGCAGAACACAGAATTCCTAATATGCCTCCTTTGGACTTTGATGTGCCTGATTCACCTCTCCATGCTGAAAACCAAGCAACTGGCTCTGGCTCTGTGTAGGCACCTTTCCCTCCAGTCAGAGGTGCCTTGTTTCCAGTTGACCCAAGGAGTCAGTTCCTGAGAAGAGGACCTTTTTTTTCCTCCACCTCTCCCAGGAAACTTGTCTGGGAACCTGGAGATTATTTTCCACCTGACCCGCCACCCACTCCATTTCCAATGTGATGTGTCTATGCAGGGAGGGGGTTTTCCTCACAATCTTCCCCCAACAGATGGAATTCAGCACTCTACACCCCCATTCTGAAAGTACAAGTGAGTTCCCTGAAGGGTTCCTTCCACCTGCAAATGAGCCTGTTACACAACATCCAGAACCAAACAAGAAACCTCACTCTGTTGCTCTCTCTTCAAATGTAATTTGACTTATCTCTCATTTTTAGTTTTTAAGTAACTGCTTTTACTTCAGTAATTGACTATACTTTGGCTCCAATTGAAGCTCAATGAAACAATAATTCTTAAGATAGTATTTTGTAAATAAAGATGGTTTACGTAGGAATCTTCTGAGTAAATTATTCCTATTTTATTTTATTCCAGAGAACAGCATTTAATCTGATGAAGCCACTCTTACATAAACAAGAATGGGAGTTCTAGGTACTTGTAATCTAGCTGATGGAAATATCTTTTAAACTCCCAAAAAAGAAGTGTATTTAGTATGACTGTAGCAAATGTAAAGTGACTTTAGGCTTAATGAAGAATTGTCACTGATTTACAGACTGGTTGGGCATTTCAGCTAGTTTTTCCATATCAAAATAACTAGAGCATGGGAGGACTAAAGGAGAGAACACAACTAAACATGTCACGGAAACAGGAGATCTCAAGTACAAAGAAAAATGAAGACCTCTTGTTTATATTGGTTGCTTAAAACATTACATAGCTCTTGAGATACCATATTTCCTACATTAGATTCAAGTGAGTTATGAACTCCCATATTCACCCCATATACAGATTGCACAATCACATTGTTTACACATCCACATTTTTACAAAATGCCATATTAGTACCTGTTGTATTCTGCTACCTTTTCTAGCCTCTACTATCCCCCCTCTCCTGCCCTCCCATCTTCTCTCTCTATCCCATCTGCTGTAATTTAACGCTTGGGTTTGGAAACCACACTTTAAACTCACTCTCCTCCCCTTTTGCCCTTCTGTCAAATTACTCATCATCTTCTTCTATTTCTCCTCCTCCTCCTTCTCCTTATACCTTTAATTCATTCATCATACACTCATGCATTGGTTCATTCATTCCTTTCACATATGGTGTTGGGGATCCAACTCAGGACCTTTGAAAGTGTGAAGCCAGCACTCTAGCGCTGAGCCAAAACCCCAGCACCTGTCTTTTTGATTTTATGACTGTTTATATGAAATTCAGAATCACATTCTGCTATGGTTTACTGATATGTGGATTGACCTAGTCCTTGTTTTCTGGGAGACTTTTGGAAAATATACATGAATTATTAGGAGATTGAAATGAAGAAACAAAGAGGAAATTCCCCAATTTCTTATTCTTAGAGTCCATACTCTGACTCTGCCTACCTACTGTAAAAACTTTTAAACCCTTACTCCCAATTTCTATATCATTGCCAACAAGTGAACATTCACTGCCCTACAACAAACCAGAGAACTCACATTGAACAATGTTTCCCCAGTAGAGACCAAGACACAATACTTATTAAAAAAATACCCTAGTTATGAGTTAGCAGGTAAAGCTTTATTTGAGTGTTAAATGTGCTCTAATTATGTGTTTGTGTGTTTGTTGATGTGTGTGGTGTGTGGGTGTGTGTGCTTGTGTGTGAAACAAGCACTGAGGTGTAAAATAAATGCAGGATTGCAACGGCCTTCTTAAAAATAAGAAGCAAGTTTATCACATTTGAAGCCCAGTGAAGAATCTGCCTGATACTTAACCTACAATTAATTGAAATGTGAAAAATTCAGGCCTCGAAAAACAAAGCCAACATATATACTGAATCTAATCAGTCTGTCTCACCTGTTTTCTAATCACTCCTTTCAATAAACCTAAATTGCCAGCATAAAACATCAGTTGTTCTAAACGAGTAGACGGATGTCCCCTGTCATGGGCTGTGTAAAATACATGGACGATCCGGCTCTGATTGTTATCTAGAATGACTTCTGCCTGAACTACTATTGGAGAATTGTTGCTGATATACTGTGGTTCTTATACCAGTAAACTGGAATGAAGGTAATTTCAGGCTGCAAAGTAATAAATTGATTTTACTAACTGGTTTTTGGAAAACACTGCCATGAAAAATTATCAATATGTTCATAAAGGCATCTACATGTCTCTTCACAAGGGTTTTACTTAATGGGGGAGGTGGTGAGGTCTGGATATAACTGAACTGTCCATTAGTAGGTGGAACAATATCATGGGAATCAGAGTGCACATTCCGGTTTGACCTCAATCTAGGTAACATGGATTCATCTCTGTGTAATAGGCCTGCTTCTGAAAAACACAATGTCGAGCTCCAAAAGCAGAACGATACTTTCAGAATACCATGTTATGTTTGTAAATACATAGACAGATAGATATACAGAAATCAAAAATCTGAAAATGGTCTGGAAGTGTACATTTCTATAACTTACAATGTCAGTAGTGGGGGATTAATAGCAGATCAAGAAGACTGTATCTGCATGAGAAATGGTTCAATTTTTGAAGGAGTTTTTTAAATGAAAATGGACAAGAAATTTAAAGGGTTACAGTAAGTGTTGAGGAGTCACTTGGCAAAAGGAGCACAGAGGTGAGAAAGAATTAAGTAGAGTTCAATAGAACCAGGTATAATTTCTGTACACATGACTCCATGAACAGGAGCAAAGGGGACACTTCAAGAAATCATAGGACTAAGGAGAGATCAGGATTAGGAGGGTTTGTACTAGTCTAGAAATGCTGACCTGAAAACCAACTAAAGTTTCAACTCCTTCTTTTGAGGAACATTAGCTGTGCCGTGCTTTTCAAAAAGGACTTGTCATAACTGATTGATGCCCATGTTAGCAACTCTTCTGAAATTACGTTGAAAGTAGACTAATGTGAGAGTTTCTCTTTAGAGATAATTCAAATTACTTGCATAGGAAGTGGCAGCAGGTCTGGGGATGTTGTAGCTCAGTGGCAGTGACCTTGCCTAGCTTGGGGCTGGCCTGCCATGGACTTTCACCCCAAACACTTGCAAGAAAAGAAAAGGGAGGGAAGGGAGAGATAAAGTTGGAAGGGAGGAAGGCAAAGTTGGAGGGATGGATGGAGGTATAAAAGAAGGAAGCAGAAAAGGAGAAAAACCAGGAAGGGGGGAAGGAAGCAAGGAAGGTAGGAAATAGGGAGAGCACAAGGGCAGAAAAAGGACTGAGTCACTCAAACAAAAGGCAAGGGACACAAAGACCAATATAGGCCATAAAAGCTGTTTGAACAGTTTAGTCAGCTTTAGAATCTGAGTGACATCAAACTGAATGTTATTGTGACTGGATGGAATCTTCCTACTAACCCCGCCTTGGCCTGGCCTAAACCAAATCAAGGGGTGGGTGGCATGGAGAGGAATTCTCTCTGGCTGGAGTGGGAGGGACCTAAACATGTGGCACTTGAGGATGCACTGGGTAGGGAAGGGGACAAGACTCCCCTGATGGGCAGTTGAGACAACAAGGCTCCTGGGAGCCCTTGATCATGGCTCCCACCGCCATACTCACACCACCCACCATACGCTCAGCCCCTGAAGGGGCTCACAGTGGTCTGCTCCGTTGCCTGGTGCAGGTTGGAGTTCCGGACCAAACACCTGAGTGTCCACAGCCTGTGTTGGCCTGCCTGGGCAGGCTGTGGTTGTGGTGGCAAGAGCCAAAGCTGTCTTGGCGTGATGGAGGAGCCAAGGGCTGCCTCTCAGCCATACTAGTGGGTGGTTCTGGAAGAAGCACCCAGGGTTGTGGCAGCATTGTCCCAAGACATGAAGCCAGGCCATCTTCCTTATGGCTTTCCTTGGGAGTTGATGATGTGTACAGCTCTTGGATTTTTTGCTGTTCTCTCACTTTTCTGGAGAGCTTTTCAGTCGGTTAGTAGCAGGCTTTACGTGGGAAGAGAAAAAAGGCTGGCTCTAAATCTTGCTGGACTTATTGAGGCAAAATGTGGACTTCTTGATAAAGTGAGCCTTGTTGAAATAGAACATAAAGGCTTAGACTCATCTTGAAGGATTCCAGGGTTGAGAAGGGTTCAAGGGAAGCACAACAGCTGGAGGCAACGTACGAAAAGCTGCATAGGTCCGAATCCAGCCATGGCGTTGAAATGCTCTTTCTAGAAGAAGAGCTCAAAGCACAGAAGGCTAAACATGGTCAACAGGATGAAACGATGGCGCATCTATCAAGAGGGATACAGTCCCTCCAAGGTGAATCTGAATCCCTCAGATCACAAATAGCTGAAGCCAAAACAAACTGGAGACTCTTTCAAGTGAATGAGGAAGAACTGAAGCTGGCAATCAAAGAGGTTTTGAATGAAGGATCCCTACTTCCGCAAACGCAGAGACCAACAATACAAGGAGAAGCTGAAGCACAGAGGGAACAAGGAGGTGTCCAATATAAAGCAAAAATCATATTAGAGGACTCTAAAGTAGCTGGAGAACAAGTTCTAAGGGACACAGAAAATCACATGGAGTCTCTGAGTGAATGCTTGCTGAAGATCAAGGATAGATCTTCTCCAAGCCTGGGAGCCCAAAGGGATGGTGGTCACCTAGAACTGGGAAAGACGAGTGAACCCGAAATTGGTGCTCACTTGGAGGGTGAGTTCAAAGGAGCTTTGAGGAACCTGGTTTATGGTGATAAGCTAAAGGCCTCCTTAGAAATCTTGGAAGGAGGAAGAAATCAAAAATGTACTTTCTCATCTGAAGTGGAGAAAACCACGGAAGACCTTACAGAACACCTTAAAAGTCTGCAGACTGAGCAGGCATCCTTGCAGTCAGAAAATGCACAGCTACAAAGTGAGAATGAGACCCTACAGAAGAACTTGAAAGTCATGATGGAACGCTATGAAGAAAATACGATGAAACTGCACAGGAAATTAAGAGTGGAGGAAAACTACCGTGTGGAGCAAGAGGAGAAACTTTCCAAAGTCGAAGAAAAGATGAGCCATACAATAAAAGAGCTGGAGACCTACAGAAAGAGAGCCCAATATCTTGAAGAACAATTGCAGAGTACCATTCATTCCTGTCTGGGGAAGATTATTTCCTCTGAGAAAGAAGCACATGCTAGTGAGTTGGCAGCTCGGATTCCTGAAAGAAACCTCAGCTATTTCAGGAAACAAAATGCACGCAACAGACAAAAAATAACTGAGAAGGAGCTGAGATTTGAACTTGTAGGAAAAGATCCCTATGATGCACTGGATGTTTCCAACTCAGCAATGGGCCATCACCAATAGGTCACCCTTCATCTGAAAGGAGACCTCCTCATTTTGAAAAGAGTGGTCCACTCACACTCTCACCTTTCACTCCAGTGGGAGGAGGAAGAGGGTCAAGGGGCCCTGGAGAATCCTCTGGACCATGCGACTAGCAGTAAAGGAAGAGAATCCAGCTGTCATAAGTTCACTGATTTTCAGAGAGCACCTTCTCAGACTGGGCCCCTCTCTCCTCCAGGGGAACAGGCCAGCAGGCTGATGATCCCTCCGCCAGGCCAACCATATTCTTCTGATGCACGTCTTTTTCTACAAAGGCAAGATGGGTTTTACTCAAATTGTGGTAGAGCATCGGGACCAGCAGAACACAGAATTCCTAATATGCCTCCTTTGGACTCTGATGTGCCTGATTCACCTCTCCATGCTGAAAACCAAGCAACTGGCTCTGGCTCTGTGTTGGCACCTTTCCCTCCAGTCAGAGGTGCCTTGTTTCCAGTTGACCCAGGGAGTCAGTTCCTGAGAAGAGGACCTTTTTTTTCCTCCACCTCTCCCAGGAAACTTGTCTGGGAACCTGGAGATTATTTTCCACCTGACCCGCCACCCACTCCATTTCCAATGTGATGTGTCTATGCAGGGAGGGGGTTTTCCTCACAATCTTCCCCCAACAGCTGGAATTCAGCCCTCTACACCCCCATTCTGAAAGTACAAGTGAGTTCCCTGAAGGGTTCCTTCCACCTGCAAATGAGCCTGTTACTCAACATCCACAACCAAACAAGAAACCTCATGCTGTTGCTCTCTCTTCAAATGTAATTTGACTTATCTCTCATTTTTAGTTTTTAAGTAACTGCTTTTACTTTAGTGATTGAGTATACTTTGGCTCCAATTGAAGCTCAATGAAACAATAATTCTTAAGATAGTATTTTGTGAATAAAGATGGTTTACGTAGGAATCTTCTAAGTAAATTATTCCTATTTTATTTGATTCCAGAGAACAGCATTTAATCTGATGAAGCCACTCTTACATAAACACGAATGGGAGTTCTAGGTACTTGTAATCTAGCTGATGGAAATATCTTTTAAACTCCCAACAAAGAAGTGTATTTAGTATGACTGTAGCAAATGTAAAGTGACTTTAGGCTTAATGAAGAATTGTCACTGATTTACAGACTGGTTGGGCATTTCAGCTAGTTTTTCCATATCAGAATAATTAGAGCATGGGAGGACTAAAGGAGAGAACACAACTAAACATGTCACGGAAACAGGAGATCTCAACTACAAAGAAAAATGAAGACCTCTTGTTTATATTGGTTGCTTAAAACATTACATAGCTCTTGAGATACCATATTTCCTACATTAGATTCAAGTGAGTTATGAACTCCCATTTTCACCCCATATACACATTGCACAATCACATTGTTTACACATCCGCATTTTTACAAAATGCCATATTAGTAACTGTTGTATTCTGCTACCTTTTCTAGCCTCTACTATCCCCCCTCTCCTGCCCTCCCATCTTCTCTCTCTATCCCATCCGCTGTAATTTAACGCTTGGGAATTGGAAACCACACTTTAAACTCACTCTCCTCCCCTTTTGCCCTTCTGTCAAATTACTCATCATCTTCTTCTGTTTCTCCTCCTCCTCCTCCTCCTTATACCTTTAATTCATTCATCATACACTCATGCATTGGTTCATTTATTCCTTTCACATATGGTGTTGGGGATCCAACTCAGGACCTTTGAAAGTGTGAAGCCAGCACTCTAGTGCTGAGCCAAAACCCCAGCACCTGTCTTTTTGATTGTATGACTGTTTATATGAAATTCAGAATTGCATTCTGCTATGGTTTACTGATATGTGGATTGACCTAGTCCTTGTTTTCTGGGAGACTTTTGGAAAATATACATGAATTATTAGGAGATTGAAATGAAGAAACAAAGAGGAAATTCCCCAATTTCTTATTCTTAGAGTCCATACTCTGACTCTGCCTACCTACTGTAAAAACTTTTAAACCCTTACTCCCCATTTCTATATCATTGCCAACAAGTGAACATTCACTGCCCTACAACAAACCAGAGAACTCACATTGAACAATGTTTCCCCAGTAGAAACCAAGACACAATACTTATTAAAAAAATACCCTAGTTATGAGTTAGTAGGTAAAACTTTATTTGAGTGTTAAATGTGCTCTAATTATGTGTTTGTGTGTTTGTTGATGTGTGTGGTGTGTGGTGTGTGTACTTGTGTGTGAAACAAGCACTGAGGTGTAAAATAAATGCAGGATTGCAACGGCCTTCTTAAAAATAAGAAGCAACTTTATCACATTTGAAGCCCAGTGAAGAATCTGCCTGATACTTAACCTACAATTAATTGAAATGTGAAAAATTCAGGCCTCGAAAAACAAAGCCAACATACATACTGAATCTAATCAGTCTGTCTCACCTGTTTTCTAATCACTCCTTTCAATAAACCTAAATTGCCAGCATAAAACATCAGTTGTTCTAAACGAGTGGACGGATGTCCCCTGTCATGGGCTGTGTAAAATACATGGACGATCCGGCACTGATTGTTATCTAGAATGACTTCTGAATGAACAACTATTGGAGAATTGTTGCTGATATACTGCGGTTCTTATACCAGTAAACTGGAATGAAGGTAATTTCAGGCTGCAAAGGAATAAATTGATTTTACTAACTGGTTTTTGGAAAACACTGCCATGAAAAATTATCAATATGTTCATAAAGGAATCTACATGTCTCTTCACAAGGGTTTTACTTAATGGGGGAGGTGGTGAGGTCTGGATTTAACTGAACTGTCCATTACTAGGTAGAACAATATCATGGGAATCGGAGTGCACATTCCGGTTTGACCTCAATCTAGGTAACATGGATTCATCTCTGTGTAATAGGCCTGCTTCTGAAAAACACAATGTAGAGCTCCAAAAGCAGAACGATACTTTCAGAATACCATGTTATGTTTGTAAATACATAGACAGATAGATAACAGATATCAAAAATCTGAAAACGGTCTGGAAGTGTACATTTCTATAACTTACAATGTCAGTAGTGGGGGATTAATAGCAGATCAAGAAGACTGTATCTGCATGAGAAATGGTTCAATTTTTGAAGGAGTTTTTTTATGAAAATGGACAAAAAATTTAAAGGGTTACAGTAAGTGTTGAGGAGTGACTTGGCAAAAGGAGCACAGAGGTGAGAAAGAATTAAGTAGAGTTCAATAGAACCAGGTATAATTTCTGTACACATGACTCCATGAACAGGAGCAAAGGGGACACTTCAAGAAATTATAGGACTAAGGAGAGATCAGGATTAGGAGGGTTTGTACTTGTCTAGAAATGCTGACCTGAAAACCAACTAAAGTTTCAACTCCTTCTTTTGAGGAACATTAGCTGTGCCGTGCTATTCAAAAATGACTTGTCATAACTGATTGATGCCCATGTTAGCAACTCTTCTGAAATTACGTTGAAAGTAGACTAATGTGAGAGTTTCTCTTTAGAGATAATTCAAATTACTTGCATAGGAAGTGGCAGCAGGTCTGGGGATGTTGTAGCTCAGTGGCAGTGACCTTGCCTAGCTTGGGGCTGGCCTGCCATGGACTTTCGCCCCAAACACTTGCAAGAAAAGAAAAGGGAGGGAAGGGAGAGAGAAAGTTGGAAGGGAGGAAGGCAAAGTTGGAGGGATGGATGGAGGTATAAAAGAAGGAAGCAGAAAAGGAGCAAAACCAGGAAGGGGGGAAGGAAGCAAGGAAGGTAGGAAATAGGGAGAGCACAAGGGCAGAAAAAGGACTGAGTCACTCAAACAAAAGGCAAGGGACACAAAGACCAATATAGGCCATAAAAGCTGTTTGAACAGTTTAGTCAGCTTTAGAATCTGAGTGACATCAAACTGAATGTTATTGTGACTGGATGGAATCTTCCTACTAACCCAGCCTTGGCCTGGCCTAAACCAAATCAAGGGGTGGGTGGCATGGAGAGGAATTCTCTCTGGCTGGAGTGGGAGGGACCTAAACATGTGGCACTTGAGGATGCACTGGGTAGGCAAGGGGACAAGACTCCCCTGATGGGCAGTTGAGACAACAAGGCTCCTGGGAGCCCTTGATCATGGCTCCCACCGCCATATCACACCACCCACCATACGCTCAGCCCCTGAAGGGGCTCACAGTGGTCTGCTCCGTTGCCTGGTGCAGGTTGGAGTTCCGGACCAAACACCTGAGTGTCCACAGCCTGTGTTGGCCTGCCTGGGCAGGCTGTGGTTGTGGTGGCAAGAGCCAAAGCTGTCTTGGCGTGATGGAGGAGCCAAGGGCTGCCTCTCAGCCATACTAGTGGGTGGTTCTGGAAGAAGCACCCAGGGTTGTGGCAGCATTGTCCGAAGACATGAAGCCAGGCCATCTTCCTTATGGCTTTCCTTGGGAGTTGATGATGTGTACAGCTCTTGGATTTTTTTGCTGTTCTCTCACTTTTCTGGAGAGCTTTTCAGTCGGTTAGTAGCAGGCTTTATGTGGGAAGAGACAAAAGGCTGGCTCTAAATCTTGCTGGACTTATTGAGGCAAAATGTGGACTTCTTGATAAAGTGAGCCTTGTTGAAAAAGAACATAAAGGCTTAGACTCATCTTTAAAGGATTGCAGGTTTGAGAAGGGTTCAAGGGAAGCACAACAGCTGGAGGCAACCTACGAAAAGCTGCATAGGTCCGAATCCAGCCATGGCGTTGAAATGCTCTTTCTAGAAGAAGAGCTCAAAGCACAGAAGGCTGAACATGGTCAACAGGATGAAACGATGGCGCATCTATCAAGAGGGATACAGTCCCTCCAAGGTGAATCTGAATCCCTCAGATCACAAATAGCTGAAGCCAAAACAAACTGGAGACTCTTTCAAGTGAATGAGGAAGAACTGAAGCTGGCAATCAAAGAGGTTTTGAATGAAGGATCCCTACTTCCGCAAACGCAGAGACCAACAATACAAGGAGAAGCTGAAGCACAGAGGGAACAAGGAGGTGTCCAATATAAAGCAAAAATCATATTAGAGGACTCTAAAGTAGCTGGAGAACAAGTTCTAAGGGACACCGAAAATCACATGGAGTCTCTGAGTGAATGCTTGCTGAAGATCAAGGATAGATCTTCTCCAAGCCTGGGAGCCCAAAGGGATGGTGATCACCTGGAACTGGGAAAGACGAGTGAACCCGAAATTGGTGCTCACTTGGAGGATGAGTCCAAAGGAGCTTTGAGGAACCTGGTTTATGGTGATAAGCTAAAGGCCTCCTTAGAAATCTTGGAAGGAGGAAGAAATCAAAACTGTACTTTCTCATCTGAAGTGGAGAAAACCACGGAAGACCTTACAGAACACCTTAAAAGTCTGCAGACTGAACAGGCATCCTTGCAGTCAGAAAATGCACAGCTACAAAGTGAGAATGAGACCCTACAGAAGAACTTGAAAGTCATGATGGAACGCTATCAAGAAAATACGATGAAACTGCACAGGAAATTAAGAGTGGAGGAAAACTACCGTGTGGAGCAAGAGGAGAAACTTTCCAAAGTCGAAGAAAAGAAGAGCCATACAATAAAAGAGCTGGAGACCTACAGAAAGAGAGCCCAATATCTTGAAGAACAATTGCAGAGTACCATTCATTCCTGTCTGGGGAAGATTATTTCCTCTGAGAAAGAAGCACATGCTAGTGAGTTGGCAGCTCGGATTGCTGAAAGAAACCTCAGCTATTTCAGGAAACAAAATGCACGCAACAGACAAAAATTAACTGAGAAGGAGCTGAGATTTGAACTTGTAGGAAAAGATCCCTATGATGCACTGGATGTTTCCAACTCAGCAATGGGCAGAAAGCCTTCTCCAAATGGGCCATCACCAATAGGTCACCCTTCATCTGAAAGGAGACCTCCTCATTTTGAAAAGAGTGTTCCACTCACATTCTCACCTTTCACCCCAGTGGGAGGAGGAAGAGGGTCAAGGGGCCCTGGAGAATCCTCTGGACCATGCGACTAGCAGTAATGGAAGAGAATCCAGCTGTCATAAGTTCACCGATTTTGAGAGAGCACCTTCTCAGACTGGGCACCTCTCTCCTCCAGGGGAACAGGCCAGCAGGCTGATGATCCCTCCGCCAGGCCAACCATATTCTTCTGATGCACGTCTTCCTCTACAGAGGCAAGATAGGTTTTACTCAAATTGTGGTAGAGCATCGCGACCAGCAGAACACAGAATTCCTAATATGCCTCCTTTGGACTCTGATTTGCCTGATTCACCTCTCCATGCTGAAAACCAAGCAACTGGCTCTGGCTCTGTGTTGGCACCTTTCCCTCCAGTCAGAGGTGCCTTGTTTCCAGTTGACCCAAGGAGTCAGTTCCTGAGAAGAGGACCTTTTTTTTCCTCCACCTCTCCCAGGAAACTTGTCTGGGAACCTGGAGATTATTTTCCACCTGACCCGCCACCCACTCCATTTCCAATGTGATGTGTCTATGCAGGGAGGGGGTTTTCCTCACAATCTTCCCCCAACAGCTGGAATTCAGCCCTCTACACCCCCATTCTGAAAGTACAAGTGAGTTCCCTGAAGGGTTCCTTCCACCTGCAAATGAGCCTGTTACTCAACATCCACAACCAAACAAGAAACCTCATGCTGTTGCTCTCTCTTCAAATGTAATTTGACTTATCTCTCATTTTTAGTTTTTAAGTAACTGCTTTTACTTCAGTAATTGACTATACTTTGGCTCCCATTGAAGCTCAATGAAACAATAATTCTTAAGATAGTATTTTGTAAATAAAGATGGTTTACGTAGGAATCTTCTGAGTAAATTATTCCTATTTATTTTATTCCAGAGAACAGCATTTAATCTGATGAAGCCACTCTTACATAAACACGAATGGGAGTTCTAGGTACTTGTAATCTAGCTGATGGAAATATCTTTTAAACTCCCAACAAAGAAGTGTATTTAGTATGACTGTAGCAAATGTAAAGTGACTTTAGGCTTAATGAAGAATTGTCACTGATTTACAGACTGGTATGGCATTTCAGCTAGTTTTTCCATATCAGAATAACTAGAGCATGGGAAGACTAAAGGAGAGAACACAACTAAACATGTCACGGAAACAGGAGATCTCAACTACAAAGAAAAATGAAGACCTCTTGTTTATATTGGTTGCTTAAAACATTACATAGCTCTTGAGATACCATATTTCCTACATTAGATTCAAGTGAGTTATGAACTCCCATTTTCACCCAATATACACATTGCACAATCACATTGTTTACACATCCGCATTTTTACAAAATGCCATATTAGTAACTGTTGTATTCTGCTACCTTTTCTAGCCTCTCCTATCCCACCTCTCCTGCCCTCCCATCTTCTCTCTCTATCCCATCTGCTGTAATTTAACGCTTCGGAATTGGAAACCACACTTTAAACTCACTCTCCTCCCCTTTTTCCCTTCTGTCAAATTACTCATCATCTTTTTCTATTTCTCCTCCTCCTCCTCCTCCTTATACCTTTAATTCATTCATCGTACACTCATGCATTGGTTCATTCATTCCTTTCACATATGGTGTTGGGGATCCAACTCAGGACCTTTGAAAGTGTGAAGCCAGCACTCTAGTGCTGAGCCCAAACCCCAGCACCTGACTTTTTGATTTTATGACTGTTTATATGAAATTCAGAATCGCATTCTGCTATGGTTTACTGATATGTGGATTGACCTAGTCCTTGTTTTCTGGGAGACTTTTGGAAAATACACATGAATTATTAGGAGATTGAAGTGAAGAAACAAAGAGGAAATTCCCCAATTTCTTATTCTTAGAGTCCATTCTCTGACTCTGCCTACCTACTGTAAAAACTTTTAAACCCTTACTCCCCATTTCTATATCATTGCCAACAAGTGAACATTCACTGCCCTACAACAAACCAGAGAACTCACATTGAACAATGTTTCCCCAGTAGAGACCAAGACACAATACTTATTAAAAAAATACCCTAGTTATGAGTTAGTAGGTAAAGCTTTATTTGAGTGTTAAATGTGCTCTAATTATGTGTTTGTGTGTTTGTTGATGTGTGTGGTGTGTGGGTGTGTGTGCTTGTGTGTGAAACAAGCACTGAGGTGTAAAATAAATGCAGGATTGCAACGGCCTTCTTAAAAATAAGAAGCAACTTTATCACATTTGAAGCCCAGTGAAGAATCTGCCTGATACTTAACCTACAATTAATTGAAATGTGAAAAATTCAGGCCTCGAAAAACAAAGCCAACATACATACTGAATCTAATCAGTCTGTCTCACCTGTTTTCTAATCACTCCTTTCAATAAACCTAAATTGCCAGCATAAAACATCAGTTGTTCTAAACGAGTGGACGGATGTCCCCTGTCATGGGCTGTGTAAAATACATGGACGATCCGGCACTGATTGTTATCTAGAATGACTTCTGCCTGAACTACTATTGGAGAATTGTTGCTGATATATTGCGGTTCTTATACTAGTAAACTGGAATGAAGGTAATTTCAGGCTGCAAAGGAATAAATTGATTTTACTAACTGGTTTTTGGAAAACACTGCCATGAAAAATTATCAATATGTTCATAAAGGCATCTACATGTCTCTTCACAAGGGTTTTACTTAATGGGGGAGGTGGTGAGGTCTGGATATAACTGAACTGTCCATTAGTAGGTAGAACAATATCATGGGAATCAGAGTGCACATTCCGGTTTGACCTCAATCTAGGTAACATGGATTCATCTCTGTGTAATAGGCCTGCTTCTGAAAAACACAATGTCGAGCTCCAAAAGCAGAACGATACTTTCAGAATACCATGTTATGTTTGTAAATACATAGACAGATAGATATACAGAAATCAAAAATCTGAAAACGGTCTGGAAGTGTACATTTCTATAACTTACAATGTCAGTAGTGGGGGATTAATAGCAGATCAAGAAGACTGTATCTGCATGAGAAATGGTTCAATTTTTGAAGGAGTTTTTTAAATGAAAATGGACAAAAAATTTAAAGGGTTACAATAAGTGTTGAGGAGTGACTTGGCAAAAGGAGCACAGAGGTGAGAAAGAATTAAGTAGAGTTCAATAGAACCAGGTATAATTTCTGTACACATGACTCCATGAACAGGAGCAAAGGGGACACTTAAAGAAATCATAGGACTAAGGGGAGATCAGGATTAGGAGGGTTTGTACTAGTCTAGAAATGCTGACCTGAAAACCAACTAAAGTTTCAACTCCTTCTTTTGAGGAACATTAGCTGTGCCGTGCTTTTCAAAAAGGACTTGTCATAACTGATTGATGCCCATGTTAGCAACTCTTCTGAAATTACGTTGAAAGTAGACTAATGTGAGAGTTTCTCTTTAGAGATAATTCAAATTACTTGCATAGGAAGTGGCAGCAGGTCTGGGGATGTTGTAGCTCAGTGGCAGTGACCTTGCCTAGCTTGGGGCTGGCCTGCCATGGACTTTCACCCCAAACACTTGCAAGAAAAGAAAAGGGAGGGAAGGGAGAGAGAAAGTTGGAAGGGAGGAAGGCAAAGTTGAGGGATGGATGGAGGTATAAAAGAAGGAAGAAGAAAAGGAGAAAAACCAGGAAGGGGGGAAGGAAGCAAGGAAGGTAGGAAATAGGGAGAGTACAAGGGCAGAAAAAGGACTGAGTCACTCAAACAAAAGGCAAGGGACACAAAGACCAATATAGGCCATAAAAGTTGTTTGAACAGTTTAGTCAGCTTTAGAATCTGAGTGACATCAAACTGAATGTTATTGTGACTGGATGGAATCTTCCTACTAACCCCGCCTTGGCCTGGCCTAAACCAAATCAAGGGGTGGGTGGCATGGAGAGGAATTCTCTCTGGCTGGAGTGGGAGGGACCTAAACATGTGGCACTTGAGGATGCACTGGGTAGGGAAGGGGACAAGACTCCCCTGATGGGCAGTTGAGACAACAAGGCTCCTGGGAGCCCTTGATCATGGCTCTCACCGCCATACGCACACCACCCACCATACGCTCAGCCCCTGAAGGGGCTCACAGTGGTCTGCTCCGTTGCCTGGTGCAGGTTGGAGTTCCGGACCAAACACCTGAGTGTCCACAGCCTGTGTTGGCCTGCCTGGGCAGGCTGTGGTTGTGGTGGCAAGAGCCAAAGCTGTCTTGGCGTGATGGAGGAGCCAAGGGCTGCCTCTCAGCCATACTAGTGGGTGGTTCTGGAAGAAGCACCCAGGGTTGTGGCAGCATTGTCCGAAGACATGAAGCCAGGCCATCTTCCTTATGGCTTTCCTTGGGAGTTGATGATGTGTACAGCTCTTGGATTTTTTGCTGTTCTCTCACTTGTCTGGAGAGCTTTTCAGTCGGTTAGTAGCAGGCTTTACGTGGGAAGAGAAAAAAGGCTGGCTCTAAATCTTGCTGGACTTATTGAGGCAAAATGTGGACTTCTTGAAAAAGTGAGCCTTGTTGAAAAAGAACATAAAGGCTTAGACTCATCTTTAAAGGATTCCAGGTTTGAGAAGGGTTCAAGGGAAGCACAACAGCTGGAGGCAACCTACGAAAAGCTGCATAGGTCCGAATCCAGCCATGGTGTTGAAATGCTCTTTCTAGAAGAAGAGCTCAAAGCACAGAAGGCTAAACATGGTCAACAGGATGAAACGATGGCGCATCTATCAAGAGGGATACAGTCCCTCCAAGGTGAATCTGAATCCCTCAGATCACAAATAGCTGAAGCCAAAACAAACTGGAGACTCTTTCAAGTGAATGAGGAAGAACTGAAGCTGGCAATCAAAGAGGTTTTGAATGAAGGATCCCTACTTCCGCAAACGCAGAGACCAACAATACAAGGAGAAGCTGAAGCACAGAGGGAACAAGGAGGTGTCCAATATAAAGCAAAAATCATATTAGAGGACTCTAAAGTAGCTGGAGAACAAGTTCTAAGGCACACCGAAAATCACATGGAGTCTCTGAGTGAATGCTTGCTGAAGATCAAGGATAGATCTTCTCCAAGCCTGGGATCCCAAAGGGATGGTGGTCACCTGGAACTGGGAAAGACGAGTGAACCCGAAATTGGTGCTCACTTGGAGGATGAGTCCAAAGGAGCTTTGAGGAACCTGGTTTATGGTGATAAGCTAAAGGCCTCCTTAGAAATCTTGGAAGGAGGAAGAAATCAAAAATGTACTTTCTCATCTGAAGTGGAGAAAACCACGGAAGACCTTACAGAACACCTTAAAAGTCTGCAGACTGAACAGGCATCCTTGCAGTCAGAAAATGCACAGCTACAAAGTGAGAATGAGACCCTACAGAAGAACTTGAAAGTCATGATGGAACGCTATCAAGAAAATACGATGAAACTGCACAGGAAATTAAGAGTGGAGGAAAACTACCGTGTGGAGCAAGAGGAGAAACTTTCCAAAGTCGAAGAAAAGATGAGCCATACAATAAAAGAGCTGGAGACCTACAGAAAGAGAGCCCAATATCTTGAAGAACAATTGCAGAGTACCATTCATTCCTGTCTGGGGAAGATTATTTCCTCTGAGAAAGAA
The DNA here is from genome assembly GCF_048772815.1 of Callospermophilus lateralis. Classification (NCBI taxonomy): domain Eukaryota; kingdom Metazoa; phylum Chordata; class Mammalia; order Rodentia; family Sciuridae; genus Callospermophilus; species Callospermophilus lateralis. The sequence goes on along the minus strand of NW_027514975.1, from coordinate 82,672 downwards.
GCACATGCTAGTGAGTTGGCAGCTCGGATTCCTGAAAGAAACCTCAGCTATTTCAGGAAACAAAATGCACGCAACAGACAAAAAATAACTGAGAAGGAGCTGAGATTTGAACTTGTAGGAAAAGATCCCTATGATGCACTGGATGTTTCCAACTCAGCAATGGGCCATCACCAATAGGTCACCCTTCATCTGAAAGGAGACCTCCTCATTTTGAAAAGAGTGGTCCACTCACACTCTCACCTTTCACTCCAGTGGGAGGAGGAAGAGGGTCAAGGGGCCCTGGAGAATCCTCTGGACCATGCGACTAGCAGTAAAGGAAGAGAATCCAGCTGTCATAAGTTCACTGATTTTCAGAGAGCACCTTCTCAGACTGGGCCCCTCTCTCCTCCAGGGGAACAGGCCAGCAGGCTGATGATCCCTCCGCCAGGCCAACCATATTCTTCTGATGCACGTCTACCTCTACAAAGGCAAGATAGGTTTTACTCAAATTGTGGTAGAGCATCGCGACCAGCAGAACACAGAATTCCTAATATGCCTCCTTTGGACTCTGATGTGCCTGATTCACCTCTCCATGCTGAAAACCAAGCAACTGGCTCTGGCTCTGTGTTGGCACCTTTCCCTCCAGTCACAGGTGCCTTGTTTCCAGTTGACCCAAGGAGTCAGTTCCTGAGAAGAGGACCTTTTTTTTCCTCCACCTCTCCCAGGAAACTTGTCTGGGAACCTGGAGATTATTTTCCACCTGACCCGCCACCCACTCCATTTCCAATGTGATGTGTCTATGCAGGGAGGGGGTTTTCCTCACAATCTTCCCCCAACAGCTGGAATTCAGCCCTCTACACCCCCATTCTGAAAGTACAAGTGAGTTCCCTGAAGGGTTCCTTCCACCTGCAAATGAGCCTGTTACTCAACATCCAGAACCAAACAAGAAACCTCACGCTGTTGCTCTCTCTTCAAATGTAATTTGACTTATCTCTCATTTTTAGTTTTTAAGTAACTGCTTTTACTTCAGTGATTGACTATACTTTGGCTCCAATTGAAGCTCAATGAAACAATAATTCTTAAGATAGTATTTTGTGAATAAAGATGGTTTACGTAGGAATCTTCTGAGTAAATTATTCCTATTTTATTTTATTCCAGAGAACAGCATTTAATCTGATGAAGCCACTCTTACATAAACAAGAATGGGAGTTCTAGGTACTTGTAATCTAGCTGATGGAAATATCTTTTAAACTCCCAACAAAGAAGTGTATTTAGTATGACTGTAGCAAATGTAAAGTGACTTTAGGCTTAATGAAGAATTGTCACTGATTTACAGACTGGTTGGGCATTTCAGCTAGTTTTTCCATATCGGAATAACTAGAGCATGGGAGGACTAAAGGAGAGAACACAACTAAACATGTCACGGAAACAGGAGATCTCAACTACAAAGAAAAATGAAGACCTCTTGTTTATATTGGTTGCTTAAAACATTACATAGCTCTTGAGATACCATATTTCCTACATTAGATTCAAGTGAGTTATGAACTCCCATTTTCACCCCATATACAGATTGCACAATCACATTGTTTACACATCCACATTTTTACAAAATGCCATATTAGTACCTGTTGTATTCTGCTACCTTTTCTAGCCTCTACTATCCCCCCTCTCCTGCCCTCCCATCTTCTCTCTCTATCCCATCTGCTGTAATTTAACCCTTGGGAATTGGAAACCACACTTTAAACTCACTCTCCTCCCCTTGTTCCCTTCTGTCAAATTACTCATCTTCTTCTTCTATTTCTCCTCCTCCTCCTCCTCCTTATACCTTTAATTCATTCATCGTACACTCATGCTTTGGTTCATTCATTCCTTTCACATATGGTGTTGGGGACCAACTCAGGACCTTTGAAAGTGTGAAGCCAGCACTCTAGTGCTGAGCCAAAACCCCAGCACCTGTCTTTTTGATTTTATGACTGTTTATATGAAATTGAGAATCGCATTCTGCTATGGTTTACTGATATGTGGATTGACTTAGTCCTTGTTTTCTGGGAGACTTTTGGAAAATATACATGAATTATTGGGAGATTGAAATGAAGAAACAAAGAGGAAATTCCCCAATTTCTTATTCTTAGAGTCCATACTCTGACTCTGCCTACCTACTGTAAAAACTTTTAAACCCTTACTCCCCATTTCTATATCATTGCCAACAAGTGAACATTCACTGCCCTACAACAAACCAGAGAACTCACATTGAACAATGTTTCCCCAGTAGAGACCAAGACACAATACTTATTAAAAAAATACCCTAGTTATGAGTTAGCAGGTAAAGCTTTATTTGAGTGTTAAATGTGCTCTAATTATGTGTTTGTGTGTTTGTTGATGTGTGTGGTGTGTGGGTGTGTGTGCTTGTGTGTGAAACAAGCACTGAGGTGTAAAATAAATGCAGGATTGCAACGGCCTTCTTAAAAATAAGAAGCAACTTTATCACATTTGAAGCCCAGTGAAGAATCTGCCTGATACTTAACCTACAATTAATTGAAATGTGAAAAATTCAGGCCTCGAAAAACAAAGCCAACATACATACTGAATCTAATCAGTCTGTCTCACCTGTTTTCTAATCACTCCTTTCAATAAACCTAAATTGCCAGCATAAAACATCAGTTGTTCTAAACGAGTGGACGGATGTCCCCTGTCATGGGCTGTGTAAAATACATGGACGATCCGGCACTGATTGTTATCTAGAATGACTTCTGCCTGAACTACTATTGGAGAATTGTTGCTGATATACTGCGGTTCTTATACCAGTAAACTGGAATGAAGGTAATTTCAGGCTGCAAAGGAATAAACTGATTTTACTAACTGGTTTTTGGAAAACACTGCCATGAAAAATTATCAATATGTTCATAAAGGCATCTACATGTCTCTTCACAAGGGTTTTACTTAATGGGGGAGGTGGTGAGGTCTGGATATAACTGAACTGTCCATTAGTAGGTAGAACAATATCATGGGAATCAGAGTGCACATTCCGGTTTGACCTCAATCTAGGTAACATGGATTCATCTCTGTGTAATAGGCCTGCTTCTGAAAAACACAATGTCGAGCTCCAAAAGCAGAACGATACTTTCAGAATACCATGTTATGTTTGTAAATACATAGACAGATAGATATACAGAAATCAAAAATCTGAAAACGGTCTGGAAGTGTACATTTCTATAACTTACAATGTCAGTAGTGGGGGATTAATAGCAGATCAAGAAGACTGTATCTGCATGAGAAATGGTTCAATTTTTGAAGGAGTTTTTTAAATGAAAATGGACAAAAAATTTAAAGGGTTACAGTAAGTGTTGAGGAGTGACTTGGCAAAAGGAGCACAGAGGTGAGAAAGAATTAAGTAGAGTTCAATAGAACCAGGTATAATTTCTGTACACATGACTCCATGAACAGGAGCAAAGGGGACACTTAAAGAAATCATAGGACTAAGGGGAGATCAGGATTAGGAGGGTTTGTACTAGTCTAGAAATGCTGACCTGAAAACCAACTAAAGTTTCAACTCCTTCTTTTGAGGAACATTAGCTGTGCCGTGCTTTTCAAAAAGGACTTGTCATAACTGATTGATGCCCATGTTAGCAACTCTTCTGAAATTACGTTGAAAGTAGACTAATGTGAGAGTTTCTCTTTAGAGATAATTCAAATTACTTGCATAGGAAGTGGCAGCAGGTCTGGGGATGTTGTAGCTCAGTGGCAGTGACCTTGCCTAGCTTGGGGCTGGCCTGCCATGGACTTTCACCCCAAACACTTGCAAGAAAAGAAAAGGGAGGGAAGGGAGAGAGAAAGTTGGAAGGGAGGAAGGCAAAGTTGAGGGATGGATGGAGGTATAAAAGAAGGAAGAAGAAAAGGAGAAAAACCAGGAAGGGGGGAAGGAAGCAAGGAAGGTAGGAAATAGGGAGAGCACAAGGGCAGAAAAAGGACTGAGTCACTCAAACAAAAGGCAAGGGACACAAAGACCAATATAGGCCATAAAAGCTGTTTGAACAGTTTAGTCAGCTTTAGAATCTGAGTGACATCAAACTGAATGTTATTGTGACTGGATGGAATCTTCCTACTAACCCCGCCTTGGCCTGGCCTAAACCAAATCAAGGGGTGGGTGGCATGGAGAGGAATTCTCTCTGGCTGGAGTGGGAGGGACCTAAACATGTGGCACTTGAGGATGCACTGGGTAGGGAAGGGGACAAGACTCCCCTGATGGGCAGTTGAGACAACAAGGCTCCTGGGAGCCCTTGATCATGGCTCTCACCGCCATACGCACACCACCCACCATACGCTCAGCCCCTGAAGTGGCTCACAGTGGTCTGCTCCGTTGCCTGGTGCAGGTTGGAGTTCCGGACCAAACACCTGAGTGTCCACAGCCTGTGTTGGCCTGCCTGGGCAGGCTGTGGTTGTGGTGGCAAGAGCCAAAGCTGTCTTGGCGTGATGGAGGAGCCAAGGGCTGCCTCTCAGCCATACTAGTGGGTGGTTCTGGAAGAAGCACCCAGGGTTGTGGCAGCATTGTCCGAAGACATGAAGCCAGGCCATCTTCCTTATGGCTTTCCTTGGGAGTTGATGATGTGTACAGCTCTTGGATTTTTTGCTGTTCTCTCACTTGTCTGGAGAGCTTTTCAGTCGGTTAGTAGCAGGCTTTACGTGGGAAGAGAAAAAAGGCTGGCTCTAAATCTTGCTGGACTTATTGAGGCAAAATGTGGACTTCTTGATAAAGTGAGCCTTGTTGAAAAAGAACATAAAGGCTTAGACTCATCTTTAAAGGATTCCAGGTTTGAGAAGGGTTCAAGGGAAGCACAACAGCTGGAGGCAACCTACGAAAAGCTGCATAGGTCCGAATCCAGCCATGGTGTTGAAATGCTCTTTCTAGAAGAAGAGCTCAAAGCACAGAAGGCTAAACATGGTCAACAGGATGAAACGATGGCGCATCTATCAAGAGGGATACAGTCCCTCCAAGGTGAATCTGAATCCCTCAGATCACAAATAGCTGAAGCCAAAACAAACTGGAGACTCTTTCAAGTGAATGAGGAAGAACTGAAGCTGGCAATCAAAGAGGTTTTGAATGAAGGATCCCTACTTCCGCAAACGCAGAGACCAACAATACAAGGAGAAGCTGAAGCACAGAGGGAACAAGGAGGTGTCCAATATAAAGCAAAAATCATATTAGAGGACTCTAAAGTAGCTGGAGAACAAGTTCTAAGGCACACCGAAAATCACATGGAGTCTCTGAGTGAATGCTTGCTGAAGATCAAGGATAGATCTTCTCCAAGCCTGGGATCCCAAAGGGATGGTGGTCACCTGGAACTGGGAAAGACGAGTGAACCCGAAATTGGTGCTCACTTGGAGGATGAGTCCAAAGGAGCTTTGAGGAACCTGGTTTATGGTGATAAGCTAAAGGCCTCCTTAGAAATCTTGGAAGGAGGAAGAAATCAAAAATGTACTTTCTCATCTGAAGTGGAGAAAACCACGGAAGACCTTACAGAACACCTTAAAAGTCTGCAGACTGAACAGGCATCCTTGCAGTCAGAAAATGCACAGCTACAAAGTGAGAATGAGACCCTACAGAAGAACTTGAAAGTCATGATGGAACGCTATCAAGAAAATACGATGAAACTGCACAGGAAATTAAGAGTGGAGGAAAACTACCGTGTGGAGCAAGAGGAGAAACTTTCCAAAGTCGAAGAAAAGATGAGCCATACAATAAAAGAGCTGGAGACCTACAGAAAGAGAGCCCAATATCTTGAAGAACAATTGCAGAGTACCATTCATTCCTGTCTGGGGAAGATTATTTCCTCTGAGAAAGAAGCACATGCTAGTGAGTTGGCAGCTCGGATTCCTGAAAGAAACCTCAGCTATTTCAGGAAACAAAATGCACGCAACAGACAAAAAATAACTGAGAAGGAGCTGAGATTTGAACTTGTAGGAAAAGATCCCTATGATGCACTGGATGTTTCCAACTCAGCAATGGGCCATCACCAATAGGTCACCCTTCATCTGAAAGGAGACCTCCTCATTTTGAAAAGAGTGGTCCACTCACACTCTCACCTTTCACTCCAGTGGGAGGAGGAAGAGGGTCAAGGGGCCCTGGAGAATCCTCTGGACCATGCGACTAGCAGTAAAGGAAGAGAATCCAGCTGTCATAAGTTCACTGATTTTCAGAGAGCACCTTCTCAGACTGGGCCCCTCTCTCCTCCAGGGGAACAGGCCAGCAGGCTGATGATCCCTCCGCCAGGCCAACCATATTCTTCTGATGCACGTCTACCTCTACAAAGGCAAGATAGGTTTTACTCAAATTGTGGTAGAGCATCGCGACCAGCAGAACACAGAATTCCTAATATGCCTCCTTTGGACTCTGATGTGCCTGATTCACCTCTCCATGCTGAAAACCAAGCAACTGGCTCTGGCTCTGTGTTGGCACCTTTCCCTCCAGTCACAGGTGCCTTGTTTCCAGTTGACCCAAGGAGTCAGTTCCTGAGAAGAGGACCTTTTTTTTCCTCCACCTCTCCCAGGAAACTTGTCTGGGAACCTGGAGATTATTTTCCACCTGACCTGCCACCCACTCCATTTCCAATGTGATGTGTCTATGCAGGGAGGGGGTTTTCCTCACAATCTTCCCCCAACAGCTGGAATTCAGCCCTCTACACCCCCATTCTGAAAGTACAAGTGAGTTCCCTGAAGGGTTCCTTCCACCTGCAAATGAGCCTGTTACTCAACATCCAGAACCAAACAAGAAACCTCACGCTGTTGCTCTCTCTTCAAATGTAATTTGACTTATCTCTCATTTTTAGTTTTTAAGTAACTGCTTTTACTTCAGTGATTGACTATACTTTGGCTCCAATTGAAGCTCAATGAAACAATAATTCTTAAGATAGTATTTTGTGAATAAAGATGGTTTACGTAGGAATCTTCTGAGTAAATTATTCCTATTTTATTTTATTCCAGAGAACAGCATTTAATCTGATGAAGCCACTCTTACATAAACAAGAATGGGAGTTCTAGGTACTTGTAATCTAGCTGATGGAAATATCTTTTAAACTCCCAACAAAGAAGTGTATTTAGTATGACTGTAGCAAATGTAAAGTGACTTTAGGCTTAATGAAGAATTGTCACTGATTTACAGACTGGTTGGGCATTTCAGCTAGTTTTTCCATATCGGAATAACTAGAGCATGGGAGGACTAAAGGAGAGAACACAACTAAACATGTCACGGAAACAGGAGATCTCAACTACAAAGAAAAATGAAGACCTCTTGTTTATATTGGTTGCTTAAAACATTACATAGCTCTTGAGATACCATATTTCCTACATTAGATTCAAGTGAGTTATGAACTCCCATTTTCACCCCATATACAGATTGCACAATCACATTGTTTACACATCCACATTTTTACAAAATGCCATATTAGTACCTGTTGTATTCTGCTACCTTTTCTAGCCTCTACTATCCCCCCTCTCCTGCCCTCCCATCTTCTCTCTCTATCCCATCTGCTGTAATTTAACCCTTGGGAATTGGAAACCACACTTTAAACTCACTCTCCTCCCCTTGTTCCCTTCTGTCAAATTACTCATCTTCTTCTTCTATTTCTCCTCCTCCTCCTCCTCCTTATACCTTTAATTCATTCATCGTACACTCATGCTTTGGTTCATTCATTCCTTTCACATATGGTGTTGGGGACCAACTCAGGACCTTTGAAAGTGTGAAGCCAGCACTCTAGTGCTGAGCCAAAACCCCAGCACCTGTCTTTTTGATTTTATGACTGTTTTTATGAAATTGAGAATCGCATTCTGCTATGGTTTACTGATATGTGGATTGACCTAGTCCTTGTTTTCTGGGAGACTTTTGGAAAATATACATGAATTATTGGGAGATTGAAATGAAGAAACAAAGAGGAAATTCCCCAATTTCTTATTCTTAGAGTCCATACTCTGACTCTGCCTACCTACTGTAAAAACTTTTAAACCCTTACTCCCCATTTCTATATCATTGCCAACAAGTGAACATTCACTGCCCTACAGCAAACCAGAGAACTCACATTGAACAATGTTTCCCCAGTAGAGACCAAGACACAATACTTATTAAAAAAATACCCTAGTTATGAGTTAGCAGGTAAAGCTTTATTTGAGTGTTAAATGTGCTCTAATTATGTGTTTGTGTGTTTGTTGATGTGTGTGGTGTGTGGGTGTGTGTGCTTGTGTGTGAAACAAGCACTGAGGTGTAAAATAAATGCAGGATTGCAACGGCCTTCTTAAAAATAAGAAGCAACTTTATCACATTTGAAGCCCAGTGAAGAATCTGCCTGATACTTAACCTACAATTAATTGAAATGTGAAAAATTCAGGCCTCGAAAAACAAAGCCAACATACATACTGAATCTAATCAGTCTGTCTCACCTGTTTTCTAATCACTCCTTTCAATAAACCTAAATTGCCAGCATAAAACATCAGTTGTTCTAAACGAGTGGACGGATGTCCCCTGTCATGGGCTGTGTAAAATACATGGACGATCCGGCACTGATTGTTATCTAGAATGACTTCTGCCTGAACTACTATTGGAGAATTGTTGCTGATATACTGCGGTTCTTATACCAGTAAACTGGAATGAAGGTAATTTCAGGCTGCAAAGGAATAAACTGATTTTACTAACTGGTTTTTGGAAAACACTGCCATGAAAAATTATCAATATGTTCATAAAGGCATCTACATGTCTCTTCACAAGGGTTTTACTTAATGGGGGAGGTGGTGAGGTCTGGATATAACTGAACTGTCCATTAGTAGGTAGAACAATATCATGGGAATCAGAGTGCACATTCCGGTTTGACCTCAATCTAGGTAACATGGATTCATCTCTGTGTAATAGGCCTGCTTCTGAAAAACACAATGTCGAGCTCCAAAAGCAGAACGATACTTTCAGAATACCATGTTATGTTTGTAAATACATAGACAGATAGATATACAGAAATCAAAAATCTGAAAACGGTCTGGAAGTGTACATTTCTATAACTTACAATGTCAGTAGTGGGGGATTAATAGCAGATCAAGAAGACTGTATCTGCATGAGAAATGGTTCAATTTTTGAAGGAGTTTTTTAAATGAAAATGGACAAAAAATTTAAAGGGTTACAGTAAGTGTTGAGGAGTGACTTGGCAAAAGGAGCACAGAGGTGAGAAAGAATTAAGTAGAGTTCAATAGAACCAGGTATAATTTCTGTACACATGACTCCATGAACAGGAGCAAAGGGGACACTTAAAGAAATCATAGGACTAAGGGGAGATCAGGATTAGGAGGGTTTGTACTAGTCTAGAAATGCTGACCTGAAAACCAACTAAAGTTTCAACTCCTTCTTTTGAGGAACATTAGCTGTGCCGTGCTTTTCAAAAAGGACTTGTCATAACTGATTGATGCCCATGTTAGCAACTCTTCTGAAATTACGTTGAAAGTAGACTAATGTGAGAGTTTCTCTTTAGAGATAATTCAAATTACTTGCATAGGAAGTGGCAGCAGGTCTGGGGATGTTGTAGCTCAGTGGCAGTGACCTTGCCTAGCTTGGGGCTGGCCTGCCATGGACTTTCACCCCAAACACTTGCAAGAAAAGAAAAGGGAGGGAAGGGAGAGAGAAAGTTGGAAGGGAGGAAGGCAAAGTTGAGGGATGGATGGAGGTATAAAAGAAGGAAGAAGAAAAGGAGAAAAACCAGGAAGGGGGGAAGGAAGCAAGGAAGGTAGGAAATAGGGAGAGTACAAGGGCAGAAAAAGGACTGAGTCACTCAAACAAAAGGCAAGGGACACAAAGACCAATATAGGCCATAAAAGCTGTTTGAACAGTTTAGTCAGCTTTAGAATCTGAGTGACATCAAACTGAATGTTATTGTGACTGGATGGAATCTTCCTACTAACCCCGCCTTGGCCTGGCCTAAACCAAATCAAGGGGTGGGTGGCATGGAGAGGAATTCTCTCTGGCTGGAGTGGGAGGGACCTAAACATGTGGCACTTGAGGATGCACTGGGTAGGGAAGGGGACAAGACTCCCCTGATGGGCAGTTGAGACAACAAGGCTCCTGGGAGCCCTTGATCATGGCTCTCACCGCCATACGCACACCACCCACCATACGCTCAGCCCCTGAAGGGGCTCACAGTGGTCTGCTCCGTTGCCTGGTGCAGGTTGGAGTTCCGGACCAAACACCTGAGTGTCCACAGCCTGTGTTGGCCTGCCTGGGCAGGCTGTGGTTGTGGTGGCAAGAGCCAAAGCTGTCTTGGCGTGATGGAGGAGCCAAGGGCTGCCTCTCAGCCATACTAGTGGGTGGTTCTGGAAGAAGCACCCAGGGTTGTGGCAGCATTGTCCGAAGACATGAAGCCAGGCCATCTTCCTTATGGCTTTCCTTGGGAGTTGATGATGTGTACAGCTCTTGGATTTTTTGCTGTTCTCTCACTTGTCTGGAGAGCTTTTCAGTCGGTTAGTAGCAGGCTTTACGTGGGAAGAGAAAAAAGGCTGGCTCTAAATCTTGCTGGACTTATTGAGGCAAAATGTGGACTTCTTGATAAAGTGAGCCTTGTTGAAAAAGAACATAAAGGCTTAGACTCATCTTTAAAGGATTCCAGGTTTGAGAAGGGTTCAAGGGAAGCACAACAGCTGGAGGCAACCTACGAAAAGCTGCATAGGTCCGAATCCAGCCATGGTGTTGAAATGCTCTTTCTAGAAGAAGAGCTCAAAGCACAGAAGGCTAAACATGGTCAACAGGATGAAACGATGGCGCATCTATCAAGAGGGATACAGTCCCTCCAAGGTGAATCTGAATCCCTCAGATCACAAATAGCTGAAGCCAAAACAAACTGGAGACTCTTTCAAGTGAATGAGGAAGAACTGAAGCTGGCAATCAAAGAGGTTTTGAATGAAGGATCCCTACTTCCGCAAACGCAGAGACCAACAATACAAGGAGAAGCTGAAGCACAGAGGGAACAAGGAGGTGTCCAATATAAAGCAAAAATCATATTAGAGGACTCTAAAGTAGCTGGAGAACAAGTTCTAAGGCACACCGAAAATCACATGGAGTCTCTGAGTGAATGCTTGCTGAAGATCAAGGATAGATCTTCTCCAAGCCTGGGATCCCAAAGGGATGGTGGTCACCTGGAACTGGGAAAGACGAGTGAACCCGAAATTGGTGCTCACTTGGAGGATGAGTCCAAAGGAGCTTTGAGGAACCTGGTTTATGGTGATAAGCTAAAGGCCTCCTTAGAAATCTTGGAAGGAGGAAGAAATCAAAAATGTACTTTCTCATCTGAAGTGGAGAAAACCACGGAAGACCTTACAGAACACCTTAAAAGTCTGCAGACTGAACAGGCATCCTTGCAGTCAGAAAATGCACAGCTACAAAGTGAGAATGAGACCCTACAGAAGAACTTGAAAGTCATGATGGAACGCTATCAAGAAAATACGATGAAACTGCACAGGAAATTAAGAGTGGAGGAAAACTACCGTGTGGAGCAAGAGGAGAAACTTTCCAAAGTCGAAGAAAAGATGAGCCATACAATAAAAGAGCTGGAGACCTACAGAAAGAGAGCCCAATATCTTGAAGAACAATTGCAGAGTACCATTCATTCCTGTCTGGGGAAGATTATTTCCTCTGAGAAAGAAGCACATGCTAGTGAGTTGGCAGCTCGGATTCCTGAAAGAAACCTCAGCTATTTCAGGAAACAAAATGCACGCAACAGACAAAAAATAACTGAGAAGGAGCTGAGATTTGAACTTGTAGGAAAAGATCCCTATGATGCACTGGATGTTTCCAACTCAGCAATGGGCCATCACCAATAGGTCACCCTTCATCTGAAAGGAGACCTCCTCATTTTGAAAAGAGTGGTCCACTCACACTCTCACCTTTCACTCCAGTGGGAGGAGGAAGAGGGTCAAGGGGCCCTGGAGAATCCTCTGGACCATGCGACTAGCAGTAAAGGAAGAGAATCCAGCTGTCATAAGTTCACTGATTTTCAGAGAGCACCTTCTCAGACTGGGCCCCTCTCTCCTCCAGGGGAACAGGCCAGCAGGCTGATGATCCCTCCGCCAGGCCAACCATATTCTTCTGATGCACGTCTACCTCTACAAAGGCAAGATAGGTTTTACTCAAATTGTGGTAGAGCATCGCGACCAGCAGAACACAGAATTCCTAATATGCCTCCTTTGGACTCTGATGTGCCTGATTCACCTCTCCATGCTGAAAACCAAGCAACTGGCTCTGGCTCTGTGTTGGCACCTTTCCCTCCAGTCACAGGTGCCTTGTTTCCAGTTGACCCAAGGAGTCAGTTCCTGAGAAGAGGACCTTTTTTTTCCTCCACCTCTCCCAGGAAACTTGTCTGGGAACCTGGAGATTATTTTCCACCTGACCCGCCACCCACTCCATTTCCAATGTGATGTGTCTATGCAGGGAGGGGGTTTTCCTCACAATCTTCCCCCAACAGCTGGAATTCAGCCCTCTACACCCCCATTCTGAAAGTACAAGTGAGTTCCCTGAAGGGTTCCTTCCACCTGCAAATGAGCCTGTTACTCAACATCCAGAACCAAACAAGAAACCTCACGCTGTTGCTCTCTCTTCAAATGTAATTTGACTTATCTCTCATTTTTAGTTTTTAAGTAACTGCTTTTACTTCAGTGATTGACTATACTTTGGCTCCAATTGAAGCTCAATGAAACAATAATTCTTAAGATAGTATTTTGTGAATAAAGATGGTTTACGTAGGAATCTTCTGAGTAAATTATTCCTATTTTATTTTATTCCAGAGAACAGCATTTAATCTGATGAAGCCACTCTTACATAAACAAGAATGGGAGTTCTAGGTACTTGTAATCTAGCTGATGGAAATATCTTTTAAACTCCCAACAAAGAAGTGTATTTAGTATGACTGTAGCAAATGTAAAGTGACTTTAGGCTTAATGAAGAATTGTCACTGATTTACAGACTGGTTGGGCATTTCAGCTAGTTTTTCCATATCGGAATAACTAGAGCATGGGAGGACTAAAGGAGAGAACACAACTAAACATGTCACGGAAACAGGAGATCTCAACTACAAAGAAAAATGAAGACCTCTTGTTTATATTGGTTGCTTAAAACATTACATAGCTCTTGAGATACCATATTTCCTACATTAGATTCAAGTGAGTTATGAACTCCCATTTTCACCCCATATACAGATTGCACAATCACATTGTTTACACATCCACATTTTTACAAAATGCCATATTAGTACCTGTTGTATTCTGCTACCTTTTCTAGCCTCTACTATCCCCCCTCTCCTGCCCTCCCATCTTCTCTCTCTATCCCATCTGCTGTAATTTAACCCTTGGGAATTGGAAACCACACTTTAAACTCACTCTCCTCCCCTTGTTCCCTTCTGTCAAATTACTCATCTTCTTCTTCTATTTCTCCTCCTCCTCCTCCTCCTTATACCTTTAATTCATTCATCGTACACTCATGCTTTGGTTCATTCATTCCTTTCACATATGGTGTTGGGGACCAACTCAGGACCTTTGAAAGTGTGAAGCCAGCACTCTAGTGCTGAGCCAAAACCCCAGCACCTGTCTTTTTGATTTTATGACTGTTTTTATGAAATTGAGAATCGCATTCTGCTATGGTTTACTGATATGTGGATTGACCTAGTCCTTGTTTTCTGGGAGACTTTTGGAAAATATACATGAATTATTGGGAGATTGAAATGAAGAAACAAAGAGGAAATTCCCCAATTTCTTATTCTTAGAGTCCATACTCTGACTCTGCCTACCTACTGTAAAAACTTTTAAACCCTTACTCCCCATTTCTATATCATTGCCAACAAGTGAACATTCACTGCCCTACAACAAACCAGAGAACTCACATTGAACAATGTTTCCCCAGTAGAGACCAAGACACAATACTTATTAAAAAAATACCCTAGTTATGAGTTAGCAGGTAAAGCTTTATTTGAGTGTTAAATGTGCTCTAATTATGTGTTTGTGTGTTTGTTGATGTGTGTGGTGTGTGGGTGTGTGTGCTTGTGTGTGAAACAAGCACTGAGGTGTAAAATAAATGCAGGATTGCAACGGCCTTCTTAAAAATAAGAAGCAACTTTATCACATTTGAAGCCCAGTGAAGAATCTGCCTGATACTTAACCTACAATTAATTGAAATGTGAAAAATTCAGGCCTCGAAAAACAAAGCCAACATACATACTGAATCTAATCAGTCTGTCTCACCTGTTTTCTAATCACTCCTTTCAATAAACCTAAATTGCCAGCATAAAACATCAGTTGTTCTAAACGAGTGGACGGATGTCCCCTGTCATGGGCTGTGTAAAATACATGGACGATCCGGCACTGATTGTTATCTAGAATGACTTCTGCCTGAACTACTATTGGAGAATTGTTGCTGATATACTGCGGTTCTTATACCAGTAAACTGGAATGAAGGTAATTTCAGGCTGCAAAGGAATAAACTGATTTTACTAACTGGTTTTTGGAAAACACTGCCATGAAAAATTATCAATATGTTCATAAAGGCATCTACATGTCTCTTCACAAGGGTTTTACTTAATGGGGGAGGTGGTGAGGTCTGGATATAACTGAACTGTCCATTAGTAGGTAGAACAATATCATGGGAATCAGAGTGCACATTCCGGTTTGACCTCAATCTAGGTAACATGGATTCATCTCTGTGTAATAGGCCTGCTTCTGAAAAACACAATGTCGAGCTCCAAAAGCAGAACGATACTTTCAGAATACCATGTTATGTTTGTAAATACATAGACAGATAGATATACAGAAATCAAAAATCTGAAAACGGTCTGGAAGTGTACATTTCTATAACTTACAATGTCAGTAGTGGGGGATTAATAGCAGATCAAGAAGACTGTATCTGCATGAGAAATGGTTCAATTTTTGAAGGAGTTTTTTAAATGAAAATGGACAAAAAATTTAAAGGGTTACAGTAAGTGTTGAGGAGTGACTTGGCAAAAGGAGCACAGAGGTGAGAAAGAATTAAGTAGAGTTCAATAGAACCAGGTATAATTTCTGTACACATGACTCCATGAACAGGAGCAAAGGGGACACTTAAAGAAATCATAGGACTAAGGGGAGATCAGGATTAGGAGGGTTTGTACTAGTCTAGAAATGCTGACCTGAAAACCAACTAAAGTTTCAACTCCTTCGTTTGAGGAACATTAGCTGTGCCGTGCTTTTCAAAAAGGACTTGTCATAACTGATTGATGCCCATGTTAGCAACTCTTCTGAAATTACGTTGAAAGTAGACTAATGTGAGAGTTTCTCTTTAGAGATAATTCAAATTACTTGCATAGGAAGTGGCAGCAGGTCTGGGGATGTTGTAGCTCAGTGGCAGTGACCTTGCCTAGCTTGGGGCTGGCCTGCCATGGACTTTCACCCCAAACACTTGCAAGAAAAGAAAAGGGAGGGAAGGGAGAGAGAAAGTTGGAAGGGAGGAAGGCAAAGTTGAGGGATGGATGGAGGTATAAAAGAAGGAAGAAGAAAAGGAGAAAAACCAGGAAGGGGGGAAGGAAGCAAGGAAGGTAGGAAATAGGGAGAGCACAAGGGCAGAAAAAGGACTGAGTCACTCAAACAAAAGGCAAGGGACACAAAGACCAATATAGGCCATAAAAGCTGTTTGAACAGTTTAGTCATCGTTAGAACCTGAGTGACATCAAACTGAGTGTTATTGTGACTGGATGGAATCTTCCTACTAACCCCGCCTTGGCCTGGCCTAAACCAAATCAAGGGGTGGGTGGCATGGAGAGGAATTCTCTCTGGCTGGAGTGGGAGGGACCTAATCATGTGGCACTAGAGGATGCACTGGGTAGGAAAGGGGACAAGACTCCCCTGATGGGCAGTTGAGACAACAAGGCTCCTGGGAGCCCTTGATCATGGCTCCCACCGCCATACGCACACCACCCACCATACGCTCAGCCCCTGAAGCGGCTCACAGTGGTCTGCTCCGTTGCCTGGTGCAGGTTGGAGTTCCGGACCAAACACCTGAGTGTCCACAGCCTGTTTTGGCCTGCCTGGGCAGGCTGTGGTTGTGGTGGCTAGAGCCAAAGCTGTCTTGGCGTGATGGAGGAGCCAAGTGCTGCCTCTCAGCCATACTAGTGGGTGGTTCTGGAAGAAGCACCCAGGGTTGTGGCAGCATTGTCCGAAGACATGAAGCCAGGGCATCTCCCTTATGGCTTTCCTTGGGAGTTGATGATGTGTACAGCTCTTGGATTTTTTGCTGTTCTCTCACTTTTCTGGAGAGCTTTTCAGTCGGTTAGTAGCAGGCTTTACATGGGAAGAGAAAAAAGGCTGGCTCTAAATCTTGCTGGACTTATTGAGGCAAAATGTGGACTTCTTGATAAAGTGAGCCTTGTTGAAACAGAACATAAAGGCTTAGACTCATCTTTAAAGGATTGCAGGTTTCAGAAGGGTTCAAGGGAAGCACAACAGCTGGAGGCAACCTACGAAAAGCTGCATAGGTCCGAATCCAGCCATGGCGTTGAAATGCTCTTTCTAGAAGAAGAGCTCAAAGCACAGAAGGCTAAACATGGTCAACAGGATGAAACGATGGCGCATCTATCAAGAGGGATACAGTCCCTCCAAGGTGAATCTGAATCCCTCAGATCACAAATAGCTGAAGCCAAAACAAACTGGAGACTCTTTCAAGTGAATGAGGAAGAACTGAAGCTGGCAATCAAAGAGGTTTGAATGAAGGATCCCTACTTCTGCAAACGCAGAGACCAACAATACAAGGAGAAGCTGAGCACAGAGGGAACAAGGAAGTGTCCAATATAAAGCAAAAATCATATTAGAGGACTCTAAAGTAGCTGGAGAACAAGTTCTAAGGGACACCAAAAATTACATGGAGTCTCTGAGTGAATGCATGCTGAGGATAAAGGATAGATCTTCTCCAAGCCTGGGAGCCCAAAGGGATGGTGGTCACCTGGAACTGGGAAAGACGAGTGAACCCGAAATTGGTGCTCACTTGGAGGATGAGTCCAAAGGAGCTTTGAGGAACCTAGTTTATGGTGATAAGCTAAAGGCCTCCTTAGAAATCTTGGAAGGAGGAAGAAATCAAAAATGTACTTTCTCATCTGAAGTGGAGAAAACCACGGAAGACCTTACAGAACACCTTAAAAGTCTGCAGACTGAACAGGCATCCTTGCAGTCAGAAAATGCACAGCTACAAAGTGAGAATGAGACCCTACAGAAGAACTTGAAAGTCATGATGGAACGCTATCAAGAAAATACGATGAAACTGCACAGGAAATTAAGAGTGGAGGAAAACTACCGTGTGGAGCAAGAGGAGAAACTTTCCAAAGTCGAAGAAAAGATGAGCCATACAATAAAAGAGCTGGAGACCTACAGAAAGAGAGCCCAAGATCTTGAAGAACAATTGCAGAGTACCATTCATTCCTGTCTGGGGAAGATTATTTCCTCTGAGAAAGAAGCACATGCTAGTGAGTTGGCAGCTCGGATTGCTGAAAGAAACCTCAGCTATTTCAGGAAACAAAATGCACGCAACAGACAAAAATTAACTGAGAAGGAGCTGAGATTTGAACTTGTAGGAAAAGATCCCTATGATGCACTGGATGTTTCCAACTCAGCAATGGGCAGAAACCCTTCTCCAAATGGGCCCTCACCAATAGGTCACCCTTCAACTGAAAGGAGACCTCCTCATTTTGAAAGGAGTGGTCCACTCACACTCTCACCTTTCACTCCAGTGGGAGGAGGAAGAGGGTCAAGGGGCACTGGAGAATCCTCTGGACCATGCGACTAGCAGTAAAGGAAGAGAATCCAGCTGTCATAAGTTCACCGATTTTCAGAGAGCACCTTCTCAGACTGGGCCCCTCTCTCCTCCAGGGGAACAGGCCAGCAGGCTGATGATCCCTCCGCCAGGCCCACCATATTCTTCTGATGCACGTCTTCCTCTACAGAGGCAAGATAGGTTTTACTCAAATTGTGGTAGAGCATCGGGACCAGCAGAACACAGAATTCCTAATATGCCTCCTTTGGACTTTGATGTGCCTGATTCACCTCTCCATGCTGAAAACCAAGCAACTGGCTCTGGCTCTGTGTAGGCACCTTTCCCTCCAGTCAGAGGTGCCTTGTTTCCAGTTGACCCAAGGAGTCAGTTCCTGAGAAGAGGACCTTTTTTTTCCTCCACCTCTCCCAGGAAACTTGTCTGGGAACCTGGAGATTATTTTCCACCTGACCCGCCACCCACTCCATTTCCAATGTGATGTGTCTATGCAGGGAGGGGGTTTTCCTCACAATCTTCCCCCAACAGCTGGAATTCAGCCCTCTACACC
Source organism: Callospermophilus lateralis (assembly GCF_048772815.1). NCBI lineage: Eukaryota > Metazoa > Chordata > Mammalia > Rodentia > Sciuridae > Callospermophilus > Callospermophilus lateralis. The sequence continues at coordinate 64,352 of NW_027514975.1, read as the reverse complement.
CCCATTCTGAAAGTACAAGTGAGTTCCCTGAAGGGTTCCTTCCACCTGCAAATGAGCCTGTTACACAACATCCAGAACCAAACAAGAAACCTCACGCTGTAGCTCTCTCTTCAAATGTAATTTGACTTATCTCTCATTTTTAGTTTTTAAGTAACTGCTTTTACTTCAGTAATTGACTATACTTTGGCTCCAATTGAAGCTCAATGAAACAATAATTCTTAAGATAGTATTTTGTAAATAAAGATGGTTTACGTAGGAATCTTCTGAGTAAATTATTCCTATTTTATTTTATTCCAGAGAACAGCATTTAATCTGATGAAGCCACTCTTACATAAACAAGAATGGGAGTTCTAGGTACTTGTAATCTAGCTGATGGAAATATCTTTTAAACTCCCAAAAAAGAAGTGTATTTAGTATGACTGTAGCAAATGTAAAGTGACTTTAGGCTTAATGAAGAATTGTCACTGATTTACAGACTGGTTGGGCATTTCAGCTAGTTTTTCCATATCAGAATAACTAGAGTATGGGAGGACTAAAGGAGAGAACACAACTAAACATGTCACGGAAACAGGAGATCTCAAGTACAAAGAAAAATGAAGACCTCTTGTTTATATTGGTTGCTTAAAACATTACATAGCTCTTGAGATACCATATTTCCTACATTAGATTCAAGTGAGTTATGAACTCCCATATTCACCCCATATACAGATTGCACAATCACATTGTTTACACATCCACATTTTTACAAAATGCCATATTAGTACCTGTTGTATTCTGCTACCTTTTCTAGCCTCTACTATCCCCCCTCTCCTGCCCTCCCATCTTCTCTCTCTATCCCATCTGCTGTAATTTAACGCTTGGGTTTGGAAACCACACTTTAAACTCACTCTCCTCCCCTTTTGCCCTTCTGTCAAATTACTCATCATCTTCTTCTATTTCTCCTCCTCCTCCTTCTCCTTATACCTTTAATTCATTCATCATACACTCATGCATTGGTTCATTCATTCCTTTCACATATGGTGTTGGGGATCCAACTCAGGACCTTTGAAAGTGTGAAGCCAGCACTCTAGCGCTGAGCCAAAACCCCAGCACCTGTCTTTTTGATTTTATGACTGTTTATATGAAATTCAGAATCACATTCTGCTATGGTTTACTGATATGTGGATTGACCTAGTCCTTGTTTTCTGGGAGACTTTTGGAAAATATACATGAATTATTAGGAGATTGAAATGAAGAAACAAAGAGGAAATTCCCCAATTTCTTATTCTTAGAGTCCATACTCTGACTCTGCCTACCTACTGTAAAAACTTTTAAACCCTTACTCCCAATTTCTATATCATTGCCAACAAGTGAACATTCACTGCCCTACAACAAACCAGAGAACTCACATTGAACAATGTTTCCCCAGTAGAGACCAAGACACAATACTTATTAAAAAAATACCCTAGTTATGAGTTAGCAGGTAAAGCTTTATTTGAGTGTTAAATGTGCTCTAATTATGTGTTTGTGTGTTTGTTGATGTGTGTGGTGTGTGGGTGTGTGTGCTTGTGTGTGAAACAAGCACTGAGGTGTAAAATAAATGCAGGATTGCAACGGCCTTCTTAAAAATAAGAAGCAAGTTTATCACATTTCAAGCCCAGTGAAGAATCTGCCTGATACTTAACCTACAATTAATTGAAATGTGAAAAATTCAGGCCTCGAAAAACAAAGCCAACATATATACTGAATCTAATCAGTCTGTCTCACCTGTTTTCTAATCACTCCTTTCAATAAACCTAAATTGCCAGCATAAAACATCAGTTGTTCTAAACGAGTAGACGGATGTCCCCTGTCATGGGCTGTGTAAAATACATGGACGATCCGGCTCTGATTGTTATCTAGAATGACTTCTGCCTGAACTACTATTGGAGAATTGTTGCTGATATACTGTGGTTCTTATACCAGTAAACTGGAATGAAGGTAATTTCAGGCTGCAAAGTAATAAATTGATTTTACTAACTGGTTTTTGGAAAACACTGCCATGAAAAATTATCAATATGTTCATAAAGGCATCTACATGTCTCTTCACAAGGGTTTTACTTAATGGGGGAGGTGGTGAGGTCTGGATATAACTGAACTGTCCATTAGTAGGTGGAACAATATCATGGGAATCAGAGTGCACATTCCGGTTTGACCTCAATCTAGGTAACATGGATTCATCTCTGTGTAATAGGCCTGCTTCTGAAAAACACAATGTCGAGCTCCAAAAGCAGAACGATACTTTCAGAATACCATGTTATGTTTGTAAATACATAGACAGATAGATATACAGAAATCAAAAATCTGAAAATGGTCTGGAAGTGTACATTTCTATAACTTACAATGTCAGTAGTGGGGGATTAATAGCAGATCAAGAAGACTGTATCTGCATGAGAAATGGTTCAATTTTTGAAGGAGTTTTTTAAATGAAAATGGACAAAAAATTTAAAGGGTTACAGTAAGTGTTGAGGAGTCACTTGGCAAAAGGAGCACAGAGGTGAGAACGAATTAAGTAGAGTTCAATATTACCAGGTATAATTTCTGTACACATGACTCCATGAACAGGAGCAAAGGGGACACTTCAAGAAATCATAGGACTAAGGAGAGATCAGGATTAGGAGGGTTTGTACTAGTCTAGAAATGCTGACCTGAAAACCAACTAAAGTTTCAACTCCTTCTTTTGAGGAACATTAGCTGTGCCGTGCTTTTCAAAAAGGACTTGTCATAACTGATTGATGCCCATGTTAGCAACTCTTCTGAAATTACGTTGAAAGTAGACTAATGTGAGAGTTTCTCTTTAGAGATAATTCAAATTACTTGCATAGGAAGTGGCAGCAGGTCTGGGGATGTTGTAGCTCAGTGGCAGTGACCTTGCCTAGCTTGGGGCTGGCCTGCCATGGACTTTCACCCCAAACACTTGCAAGAAAAGAAAAGGGAGGGAAGGGAGAGAGAAAGTTGGAAGGGAGGAAGGCAAAGTTGGAGGGATGGATGGAGGTATAAAAGAAGGAAGCAGAAAAGGAGCAAAACCAGGAAGGGGGGAAGGAAGCAAGGAAGGTAGGAAATAGGGAGAGCACAAGGGCAGAAAAAGGACTGAGTCACTCAAACAAAAGGCAAGGGACACAAAGACCAATATAGGCCATAAAAGCTGTTTGAACAGTTTAGTCAGCTTTAGAATCTGAGTGACATCAAACTGAATGTTATTGTGACTGGATGGAATCTTCCTACTAACCCCGCCTTGGCCTGGCCTAAACCAAATCAAGGGGTGGGTGGCATGGAGAGGAATTCTCTCTGGCTGGAGTGGGAGGGACCTAAACATGTGGCACTTGAGGATGCACTGGGTAGGGAAGGGGACAAGACTCCCCTGATGGGCAGTTGAGACAACAAGGCTCCTGGGAGCCCTTGATCATGGCTGCCACTGCCATACTCACACCACCCACCATACGCTCAGCCCCTGAAGGGGCTCACAGTGGTCTGCTCCGTTGCCTGGTGCAGGTTGGAGTTCCTGACCAAACACCTGAGTGTCCACAGCCTGTGTTGGCCTGCCTGGGCAGGCTGTGGTTGTGGTGGCAAGAGCCAAAGCTGTCTTGGCGTGATGGAGGAGCCAAGGGCTGCCTCTCAGCCATACTAGTGGGTGGTTCTGGAAGAAGCACCCAGGATTGTGGCAGCATTGTCCCAAGACATGAAGCCAGGCCATCTTCCTTATGGCTTTCCTTGGGAGTTGATGATGTGTACAGCTCTTGGATTTTTTGCTGTTCTCTCACTTTTCTGGAGAGCTTTTCAGTCGGTTAGTAGCAGGCTTTACGTGGGAAGAGAAAAAAGGCTGGCTCTAAATCTTGCTGGACTTATTGAGGCAAAATGTGGACTTCTTGATAAAGTGAGCCTTGTTGAAATAGAACATAAAGGCTTAGACTCATCTTGAAGGATTCCAGGGTTGAGAAGGGTTCAAGGGAAGCACAACAGCTGGAGGCAACGTACGAAAAGCTGCATAGGTCCGAATCCAGCCATGGCGTTGAAATGCTCTTTCTAGAAGAAGAGCTCAAAGCACAGAAGGCTAAACATGGTCAACAGGATGAAACTATGGCGCATCTATCAAGAGGGATACAGTCCCTCCAAGGTGAATCTGAATCCCTCAGATCACAAATAGCTGAAGCCAAAACAAACTGGAGACTCTTTCAAGTGAATGAGGAAGAACTGAAGCTGGCAATCAAAGAGGTTTTGAATGAAGGATCCCTACTTCCGCAAACGCAGAGACCAAAAATACAAGGAGAAGCTGAAGCACAGAGGGAACAAGGAGGTGTCCAATATAAAGCAAAAATCATATTAGAGGACTCTAAAGTAGCTGGAGAACAAGTTCTAAGGGACACAGAAAATCACATGGAGTCTCTGAGTGAATGCTTGCTGAAGATCAAGGATAGATCTTCTCCAAGCCTGGGAGCCCAAAGGGATGGTGGTCACCTGGAACTGGGAAAGACGAGTGAACCCGAAATTGGTGCTCACTTGGAGGGTGAGTCCAAAGGAGCTTTGAGGAACCTGGTTTATGGTGATAAGCTAAAGGCCTCCTTAGAAATCTTGGAAGGAGGAAGAAATCAAAAATGTACTTTCTCATCTGAAGTGGAGAAAACCACGGAAGACCTTACAGAACACCTTAAAAGTCTGCAGACTGAGCAGGCATCCTTGCAGTCAGAAAATGCACAGCTACAAAGTGAGAATGAGACCCTACAGAAGAACTTGAAAGTCATGATGGAACGCTATGAAGAAAATACGATGAAACTGCACAGGAAATTAAGAGTGGAGGAAAACTACCGTGTGGAGCAAGAGGAGAAACTTTCCAAAGTCGAAGAAAAGATGAGCCATACAATAAAAGAGCTGGAGACCTACAGAAAGAGAGCCCAATATCTTGAAGAACAATTGCAGAGTACCATTCATTCCTGTCTGGGGAAGATTATTTCCTCTGAGAAAGAAGCACATGCTAGTGAGTTGGCAGCTCGGATTCCTGAAAGAAACCTCAGCTATTTCAGGAAACAAAATGCACGCAACAGACAAAAAATAACTGAGAAGGAGCTGAGATTTGAACTTGTAGGAAAAGATCCCTATGATGCACTGGATATTTCCAACTCAGCAATGGGCCATCACCAATAGGTCACCCTTCATCTGAAAGGAGACCTCCTCATTTTGAAAAGAGTGGTCCACTCACACTCTCACCTTTCACTCCAGTGGGAGGAGGAAGAGGGTCAAGGGGCCCTGGAGAATCCTCTGGACCATGCGACTAGCAGTAAAGGAAGAGAATCCAGCTGTCATAAGTTCACTGATTTTCAGAGAGCACCTTCTCAGACTGGGCCCCTCTCTCCTCCAGGGGAACAGGCAAGCAGGCTGATGATCCCTCTGCCAGGCCAACCATATTCTTCTGATGCACGTCTTTTTCTACAAAGGCAAGATGGGTTTTACTCAAATTGTGGTAGAGCATCGGGACCAGCAGAACACAGAATTCCTAATATGCCTCTTTTGGACTCTGATGTGCCTGATTCACCTCTCCATGCTGAAAACCAAGCAACTGGCTCTGGCTCTGTGTTGGCACCTTTCCCTCCAGTCAGAGGTGCCTTGTTTCCAGTTGACCCAGGGAGTCAGTTCCTGAGAAGAGGACCTTTTTTTTCCTCCACCTCTCCCAGGAAACTTGTCTGGGAACCTGGAGATTATTTTCCACCTGACCCGCCACCCACTCCATTTCCAATGTGATGTGTCTATGCAGGGAGGGGGTTTTCCTCACAATCTTCCCCCAACAGCTGGAATTCAGCCCTCTACACCCCCATTCTGAAAGTACAAGTGAGTTCCCTGAAGGGTTCCTTCCACCTGCAAATGAGCCTGTTACTCAACATCCACAACCAAACAAGAAACCTCATGCTGTTGCTCTCTCTTCAAATGTAATTTGACTTATCTCTCATTTTTAGTTTTTAAGTAACTGCTTTTACTTTAGTGATTGACTATTCTTTGGCTCCAATTGAAGCTCAATGAAACAATAATTCTTAAGATAGTATTTTGTGAATAAAGATGGTTTACGTAGGAATCTTCTAAGTAAATTATTCCTATTTTATTTGATTCCAGAGAACAGCATTTAATCTGATGAAGCCACTCTTACATAAACAAGAATGGGAGTTCTAGGTACTTGTAATCTAGCTGATGGAAATATCTTTTAAACTCCCAACAAAGAAGTGTATTTAGTATGACTGTAGCAAATGTAAAGTGACTTTAGGCTTAATGAAGAATTGTCACTGATTTACAGACTGGTTGGGCATTTCAGCTAGTTTTTCCATATCAGAATAATTAGAGCATGGGAGGACTAAAGGAGAGAACACAACTAAACATGTCACGGAAACAGGAGATCTCAACTACAAAGAAAAATGAAGACCTCTTGTTTATATTGGTTGCTTAAAACATTACATAGCTCTTGAGATACCATATTTCCTACATTAGATTCAAGTGAGTTATGAACTCCCATTTTCACCCCATATACACATTGCACAATCACATTGTTTACACATCCGCATTTTTACAAAATGCCATATTAGTAACTGTTGTATTCTGCTACCTTTTCTAGCCTCTACTATCCCCCCTCTCCTGCCCTCCCATCTTCTCTCTCTATCCCATCTGCTGTAATTTAACGCTTGGGAATTGGAAACCACACTTTAAACTCACTCTCCTCCCCTTTTGCCCTTCTGTCAAATTACTCATCATCTTCTTCTGTTTCTCCTCCTCCTCCTCCTCCTTATACCTTTAATTCATTCATCATACACTCATGCATTGGTTCATTTATTCCTTTCACATATGGTGTTGGGAATCCAACTCAGGACCTTTGAAAGTGTGAAGCCAGCACTCTAGTGCTGAGCCAAAACCCCAGCACCTGTCTTTTTGATTGTATGACTGTTTATATGAAATTCAGAATTGCATTCTGCTATGGTTTACTGATATGTGGATTGACCTAGTCCTTGTTTTCTGGGAGACTTTTGGAAAATATACATGAATTATTAGGAGATTGAAATGAAGAAACAAAGAGGAAATTCCCCAATTTCTTATTCTTAGAATCCATACTCTGACTCTGCCTACCTACTGTAAAAACTTTTAAACCCTTACTCCCCATTTCTATATCATTGCCAACAAGTGAACATTCACTGCCCTACAACAAACCAGAGAACTCACATTGAACAATGTTTCCCCAGTAGAAACCAAGACACAATACTTATTAAAAAAATACCATAGTTATGAGTTAGTAGGTAAAACTTTATTTGAGTGTTAAATGTGCTCTAATTATGTGTTTGTGTGTTTGTTGATGTGTGTGGTGTGTGGTGTGTGTACTTGTGTGTGAAACAAGCACTGAGGTGTAAAATAAATGCAGGATTGCAACGGCCTTCTTAAAAATAAGAAGCAACTTTATCACATTTGAAGCCCAGTGAAGAATCTGCCTGATACTTAACCTACAATTAATTGAAATGTGAAAAATTCAGGCCTCGAAAAACAAAGCCAACATACATACTGAATCTAATCAGTCTGTCTCACCTGTTTTCTAATCACTCCTTTCAATAAACCTAAATTGCCAGCATAAAACATCAGTTGTTCTAAACGAGTGGACGGATGTCCCCTGTCATGGGCTGTGTAAAATACATGGACGATCCGGCACTGATTGTTATCTAGAATGACTTCTGAATGAACAACTATTGGAGAATTGTTGCTGATATACTGCGGTTCTTATACCAGTAAACTGGAATGAAGGTAATTTCAGGCTGCAAAGGAATAAATTGATTTTACTAACTGGTTTTTGGAAAACACTGCCATGAAAAATTATCAATATGTTCATAAAGGAATCTACATGTCTCTTCACAAGGGTTTTACTTAATGGGGGAGGTGGTGAGGTCTGGATTTAACTGAACTGTCCATTACTAGGTAGAACAATATCATGGGAATCGGAGTGCACATTCCGGTTTGACCTCAATCTAGGTAACATGGATTCATCTCTGTGTAATAGGCCTGCTTCTGAAAAACACAATGTAGAGCTCCAAAAGCAGAACGATACTTTCAGAATACCATGTTATGTTTGTAAATACATAGACAGATAGATAACAGATATCAAAAATCTGAAAACGGTCTGGAAGTGTACATTTCTATAACTTACAATGTCAGTAGTGGGGGATTAATAGCAGATCAAGAAGACTGTATCTGCATGAGAAATGGTTCAATTTTTGAAGGAGTTTTTTTATGAAAATGGAAAAAAATTTAAAGGGTTACAGTAAGTGTTGAGGAGTCACTTGGCAAAAGGAGCACAGAGGTGAGAAAGAATTAAGTAGAGTTCAATAGAACCAGGTATAATTTCTGTACACACGACTCCATGAACAGGAGCAAAGGGGACACTTCAAGAAATTATAGGACTAAGGAGAGATCAGGATTAGGAGGGTTTGTACTTGTCTAGAAATGCTGACCTGAAAACCAACTAAAGTTTCAACTCCTTCTTTTGAGGAACATTAGCTGTGCCGTGCTTTTCAAAAAGGACTTGTCATAACTGATTGATGCCCATGTTAGCAACTCTTCTGAAATTACGTTGAAAGTAGACTAATGTGAGAGTTTCTCTTTAGAGATAATTCAAATTACTTGCATAGGAAGTGGCAGCAGGTCTGGGGATGTTGTAGCTCAGTGGCAGTGACCTTGCCTAGCTTGGGGCTGGCCTGCCATGGACTTTCACCCCAAACACTTGCAAGAAAAGAAAAGGGAGGGAAGGGAGAGAGAAAGTTGGAAGGGAGGAAGGCAAAGTTGGAGGGATGGACGGAGGTATAAAAGAAGGAAGCAGAAAAGGAGCAAAACCAGGAAGGGGGGAAGGAAGCAAGGAAGGTAGGAAATAGGGAGAGCACAAGGGCAGAAAAAGGACTGAGTCACTCAAACAAAAGGCAAGGGACACAAAGACCAATATAGGCCATAAAAGCTGTTTGAACAGTTTAGTCAGCTTTAGAATCTGAGTGACATCAAACTGAATGTTATTGTGACTGGATGGAATCTTCCTACTAACCCCGCCTTGGCCTGGCCTAAACCAAATCAAGGGGTGGGTGGCATGGAGAGGAATTCTCTCTGGCTGGAGTGGGAGGGACCTAAACATGTGGCACTTGAGGATGCACTGGGTAGGGAAGGGGACAAGACTCCCCTGATGGGCAGTTGAGACAACAAGGCTCCTGGGAGCCCTTGATCATGGCTCCCACCGCCATATCACACCACCCACCATACGCTCAGCCCCTGAAGGGGCTCACAGTGGTCTGCTCCGTTGCCTGGTGCAGGTTGGAGTTCCGGACCAAACACCTGAGTGTCCACAGCCTGTGTTGGCCTGCCTGGGCAGGCTGTGGTTGTGGTGGCAAGAGCCAAAGCTGTCTTGGCGTGATGGAGGAGCCAAGGGCTGCCTCTCAGCCATACTAGTGGGTGGTTCTGGAAGAAGCACCCAGGGTTGTGGCAGCATTGTCCGAAGACATGAAGCCAGGCCATCTTCCTTATGGCTTTCCTTGGGAGTTGATGATGTGTACAGCTCTTGGATTTTTTTGCTGTTCTCTCACTTTTCTGGAGAGCTTTTCAGTCGGTTAGTAGCAGGCTTTACGTGGGAAGAGACAAAAGGCTGGCTCTAAATTTGCTGGACTTATTGAGGCAAAATGTGGACTTCTTGATAAAGTGAGCCTTGTTGAAAAAGAACATAAAGGCTTAGACTCATCTTTGAAGGATTGCAGGTTTGACAAGGGTTCAAGGGAAGCACAACAGCTGGAGGCAACCTACGAAAAGCTGCATAGGTCCGAATCCAGCCATGGCGTTGAAATGCTCTTTCTAGAAGAAGAGCTCAAAGCACAGAAGGCTGAACATGGTCAACAGGATGAAACGATGGCGCATCTATCAAGAGGGATACAGTCCCTCCAAGGTGAATCTGAATCCCTCAGATCACAAATAGCTGAAGCCAAAACAAACTGGAGACTCTTTCAAGTGAATGAGGAAGAACTGAAGCTGGCAATCAAAGAGGTTTTGAATGAAGGATCCCTACTTCCGCAAACGCAGAGACCAACAATACAAGGAGAAGCTGAAGCACAGAGGGAACAAGGAGGTGTCCAATATAAAGCAAAAATCATATTAGAGGACTCTAAAGTAGCTGGAGAACAAGTTCTAAGGGACACCGAAAATCACATGGAGTCTCTGAGTGAATGCTTGCTGAAGATCAAGGATAGATCTTCTCCAAGCCTGGGAGCCCAAAGGGATGGTGATCACCTGGAACTGGGAAAGACGAGTGAACCCGAAATTGGTGCTCACTTGGAGGATGAGTCCAAAGGAGCTTTGAGGAACCTGGTTTATGGTGATAAGCTAAAGGCCTCCTTAGAAATCTTGGAAGGAGGAAGAAATCAAAACTGTACTTTCTCATCTGAAGTGGAGAAAACCACGGAAGACCTTACAGAACACCTTAAAAGTCTGCAGACTGAACAGGCATCCTTGCAGTCAGAAAATGCACAGCTACAAAGTGAGAATGAGACCCTACAGAAGAACTTGAAAGTCATGATGGAACGCTATCAAGAAAATATGATGAAACTGCACAGGAAATTAAGAGTGGAGGAAAACTACCATGTGGAGCAAGAGGAGAAACTTTCCAAAGTCGAAGAAAAGAAGAGCCATACAATAAAAGAGCTGGAGACCTACAGAAAGAGAGCCCAATATCTTGAAGAACAATTGCAGAGTACCATTCATTCCTGTCTGGGGAAGATTATTTCCTCTGAGAAAGAAGCACATGCTAGTGAGTTGGCAGCTCGGATTGCTGAAAGAAACCTCAGCTATTTCAGGAAACAAAATGCACGCAACAGACAAAAATTAACTGAGAAGGAGCTGAGATTTGAACTTGTAGGAAAAGATCCCTATGATGCACTGGATGTTTCCAACTCAGCAATGGGCAGAAAGCCTTCTCCAAATGGGCCATCACCAATAGGTCACCCTTCATCTGAAAGGAGACCTCCTCATTTTGAAAAGAGTGTTCCACTCACACTCTCACCTTTCACCCCAGTGGGAGGAGGAAGAGGGTCAAGGGGCCCTGGAGAATCCTCTGGACCATGCGACTAGCAGTAAAGGAAGAGAATCCAGCTGTCATAAGTTCACTGATTTTCAGAGAGCACCTTCTCAGACTGGGCCCCTCTCTCCTCCAGGGGAACAGGCCAGCAGGCTGATGATCCCTCCGCCAGGCCAACCATATTCTTCTGATGCACGTCTACCTCTACAGAGGCAAGATAGGTTTTACTCAAATTGTGGTAGAGCATCGCGACCAGCAGAACACAGAATTCCTAATATGCCTCCTTTCGACTCTGATGTGCCTGATTCACCTCTCCATGCTGAAAACCAAGCAACTGGCTCTGGCTCTGTGTTGGCACCTTTCCCTCCAGTCAGAGGTGCCTTGTTTCCAGTTGACCCAAGGAGTCAGTTCCTGAGAAGAGGACCTTTTTTTTCCTCCACCTCTCCCAGGAAACTTGTCTGGGAACCTGGAGATTATTTTCCACCTGACCCGCCACCCACTCCATTTCCAATGTGATGTGTCTATGCAGGGAGGGGGTTTTCCTCACAATCTTCCCCCAACAGCTGGAATTCAGCCCTCTACACCCCCATTCTGAAAGTACAAGTGAGTTCCCTGAAGGGTTCCTTCCACCTGCAAATGAGCCTGTTACTCAACATCCAGAACCAAACAAGAAACCTCACGCTGTTGCTCTCTCTTCAAATGTAATTTGACTTATCTCTCATTTTTAGTTTTTAAGTAACTGCTTTTACTTCAGTGATTGACTATACTTTGGCTCCAATTGAAGCTCAATGAAACAATAATTCTTAAGATAGTATTTTGTGAATAAAGATGGTTTACGTAGGAATCTTCTGAGTAAATTATTCCTATTTTATTTTATTCCAGAGAACAGCATTTAATCTGATGAAGCCACTCTTACATAAACAAGAATGGGAGTTCTAGGTACTTGTAATCTAGCTGATGGAAATATCTTTTAAACTCCCAACAAAGAAGTGTATTTAGTATGACTGTAGCAAATGTAAAGTGACTTTAGGCTTAATGAAGAATTGTCACTGATTTACAGACTGGTTGGGCATTTCAGCTAGTTTTTCCATATCGGAATAACTAGAGCATGGGAGGACTAAAGGAGAGAACACAACTAAATATGTCACGGAAACAGGAGATCTCAACTACAAAGAAAAATGAAGACCTCTTGTTTATATTGGTTGCTTAAAACATTACATAGCTCTTGAGATACCATATTTCCTACATTAGATTCAAGTGAGTTATGAACTCCCATTTTCACCCCATATACAGATTGCACAATCACATTGTTTACACATCCACATTTTTACAAAATGCCATATTAGTACCTGTTGTATTCTGCTACCTTTTCTAGCCTCTACTATCCCCCCTCTCCTGCCCTCCCATCTTCTCTCTCTATCCCATCTGCTGTAATTTAACCCTTGGGAATTGGAAACCACACTTTAAACTCACTCTCCTCCCCTTGTTCCCTTCTGTCAAATTACTCATCTTCTTCTTCTATTTCTCCTCCTCCTCCTCCTCCTTATACCTTTAATTCATTCATCGTACACTCATGCTTTGGTTCATTCATTCCTTTCACATATGGTGTTGGGGACCAACTCAGGACCTTTGAAAGTGTGAAGCCAGCACTCTAGTGCTGAGCCAAAACCCCAGCACCTGTCTTTTTGATTTTATGACTGTTTTTATGAAATTGAGAATCGCATTCTGCTATGGTTTACTGATATGTGGATTGACCTAGTCCTTGTTTTCTGGGAGACTTTTGGAAAATATACATGAATTATTGGGAGATTGAAATGAAGAAACAAAGAGGAAATTCCCCAATTTCTTATTCTTAGAGTCCATACTCTGACTCTGCCTACCTACTTTAAAAACTTTTAAACCCTTACTCCCCATTTCTATATCATTGCCAACAAGTGAACATTCACTGCCCTACAACAAACCAGAGAACTCACATTGAACAATGTTTCCCCAGTAGAGACCAAGACACAATACTTATTAAAAAAATACCCTAGTTATGAGTTAGCAGGTAAAGCTTTATTTGAGTGTTAAATGTGCTCTAATTATGTGTTTGTGTGTTTGTTGATGTGTGTGGTGTGTGGGTGTGTGTGCTTGTGTGTGAAACAAGCACTGAGGTGTAAAATAAATGCAGGATTGCAACGGCCTTCTTAAAAATAAGAAGCAACTTTATCACATTTGAAGCCCAGTGAAGAATCTGCCTGATACTTAACCTACAATTAATTGAAATGTGAAAAATTCAGGCCTCGAAAAACAAAGCCAACATACATACTGAATCTAATCAGTCTGTCTCACCTGTTTTCTAATCACTCCTTTCAATAAACCTAAATTGCCAGCATAAAACATCAGTTGTTCTAAACGAGTGGACGGATGTCCCCTGTCATGGGCTGTGTAAAATACATGGACGATCCGGCACTGATTGTTATCTAGAATGACTTCTGCCTGAACTACTATTGGAGAATTGTTGCTGATATACTGCGGTTCTTATACCAGTAAACTGGAATGAAGGTAATTTCAGGCTGCAAAGGAATAAACTGATTTTACTAACTGGTTTTTGGAAAACACTGCCATGAAAAATTATCAATATGTTCATAAAGGCATCTACATGTCTCTTCACAAGGGTTTTACTTAATGGGGGAGGTGGTGAGGTCTGGATATAACTGAACTGTCCATTAGTAGGTAGAACAATATCATGGGAATCAGAGTGCACATTCCGGTTTGACCTCAATCTAGGTAACATGGATTCATCTCTGTGTAATAGGCCTGCTTCTGAAAAACACAATGTCGAGCTCCAAAAGCAGAACGATACTTTCAGAATACCATGTTATGTTTGTAAATACATAGACAGATAGATATACAGAAATCAAAAATCTGAAAACGGTCTGGAAGTGTACATTTCTATAACTTACAATGTCAGTAGTGGGGGATTAATAGCAGATCAAGAAGACTGTATCTGCATGAGAAATGGTTCAATTTTTGAAGGAGTTTTTTAAATGAAAATGGACAAAAAATTTAAAGGGTTACAGTAAGTGTTGAGGAGTGACTTGGCAAAAGGAGCACAGAGGTGAGAAAGAATTAAGTAGAGTTCAATAGAACCAGGTATAATTTCTGTACACATGACTCCATGAACAGGAGCAAAGGGGACACTTAAAGAAATCATAGGACTAAGGGGAGATCAGGATTAGGAGGGTTTGTACTAGTCTAGAAATGCTGACCTGAAAACCAACTAAAGTTTCAACTCCTTCGTTTGAGGAACATTAGCTGTGCCGTGCTTTTCAAAAAGGACTTGTCATAACTGATTGATGCCCATGTTAGCAACTCTTCTGAAATTACGTTGAAAGTAGACTAATGTGAGAGTTTCTCTTTAGAGATAATTCAAATTACTTGCATAGGAAGTGGCAGCAGGTCTGGGGATGTTGTAGCTCAGTGGCAGTGACCTTGCCTAGCTTGGGGCTGGCCTGCCATGGACTTTCACCCCAAACACTTGCAAGAAAAGAAAAGGGAGGGAAGGGAGAGAGAAAGTTGGAAGGGAGGAAGGCAAAGTTGAGGGATGGATGGAGGTATAAAAGAAGGAAGAAGAAAAGGAGAAAAACCAGGAAGGGGGGAAGGAAGCAAGGAAGGTAGGAAATAGGGAGAGCACAAGGGCAGAAAAAGGACTGAGTCACTCAAACAAAATGGCCAATATAGGCCATAAAAGCTGTTTGAACAGTTTAGTCAGCTTTAGAATCTGAGTGACATCAAACTGAATGTTATTGTGACTGGATGGAATCTTCCTACTAACCCCGCCTTGGCCTGGCCTAAACCAAATCAAGGGGTGGGTGGCATGGAGAGGAATTCTCTCTGGCTGGAGTGGGAGGGACCTAAACATGTGGCACTTGAGGATGCACTGGGTAGGGAAGGGGACAAGACTCCCCTGATGGGCAGTTGAGACAACAAGGCTCCTGGGAGCCCTTGATCATGGCTCTCACCGCCATACGCACACCACCCACCATACGCTCAGCCCCTGAAGGGGCTCACAGTGGTCTGCTCCGTTGCCTGGTGCAGGTTGGAGTTCCGGACCAAACACCTGAGTGTCCACAGCCTGTGTTGGCCTGCCTGGGCAGGCTGTGGTTGTGGTGGCAAGAGCCAAAGCTGTCTTGGCGTGATGGAGGAGCCAAGGGCTGCCTCTCAGCCATACTAGTGGGTGGTTCTGGAAGAAGCACCCAGGGTTGTGGCAGCATTGTCCGAAGACATGAAGCCAGGCCATCTTCCTTATGGCTTTCCTTGGGAGTTGATGATGTGTACAGCTCTTGGATTTTTTGCTGTTCTCTCACTTGTCTGGAGAGCTTTTCAGTCGGTTAGTAGCAGGCTTTACGTGGGAAGAGAAAAAAGGCTGGCTCTAAATCTTGCTGGACTTATTGAGGCAAAATGTGGACTTCTTGATAAAGTGAGCCTTGTTGAAAAAGAACATAAAGGCTTAGACTCATCTTTAAAGGATTCCAGGTTTGAGAAGGGTTCAAGGGAAGCACAACAGCTGGAGGCAACCTACGAAAAGCTGCATAGGTCCGAATCCAGCCATGGTGTTGAAATGCTCTTTCTAGAAGAAGAGCTCAAAGCACAGAAGGCTAAACATGGTCAACAGGATGAAACGATGGCGCATCTATCAAGAGGGATACAGTCCCTCCAAGGTGAATCTGAATCCCTCAGATCACAAATAGCTGAAGCCAAAACAAACTGGAGACTCTTTCAAGTGAATGAGGAAGAACTGAAGCTGGCAATCAAAGAGGTTTTGAATGAAGGATCCCTACTTCCGCAAACGCAGAGACCAACAATACAAGGAGAAGCTGAAGCACAGAGGGAACAAGGAGGTGTCCAATATAAAGCAAAAATCATATTAGAGGACTCTAAAGTAGCTGGAGAACAAGTTCTAAGGCACACCGAAAATCACATGGAGTCTCTGAGTGAATGCTTGCTGAAGATCAAGGATAGATCTTCTCCAAGCCTGGGATCCCAAAGGGATGGTGGTCACCTGGAACTGGGAAAGACGAGTGAACCCGAAATTGGTGCTCACTTGGAGGATGAGTCCAAAGGAGCTTTGAGGAACCTGGTTTATGGTGATAAGCTAAAGGCCTCCTTAGAAATCTTGGAAGGAGGAAGAAATCAAAAATGTACTTTCTCATCTGAAGTGGAGAAAACCACGGAAGACCTTACAGAACACCTTAAAAGTCTGCAGACTGAACAGGCATCCTTGCAGTCAGAAAATGCACAGCTACAAAGTGAGAATGAGACCCTACAGAAGAACTTGAAAGTCATGATGGAACGCTATCAAGAAAATACGATGAAACTGCACAGGAAATTAAGAGTGGAGGAAAACTACCGTGTGGAGCAAGAGGAGAAACTTTCCAAAGTCGAAGAAAAGATGAGCCATACAATAAAAGAGCTGGAGACCTACAGAAAGAGAGCCCAATATCTTGAAGAACAATTGCAGAGTACCATTCATTCCTGTCTGGGGAAGATTATTTCCTCTGAGAAAGAAGCACATGCTAGTGAGTTGGCAGCTCGGATTCCTGAAAGAAACCTCAGCTATTTCAGGAAACAAAATGCATGCAACAGACAAAAAATAACTGAGAAGGAGCTGAGATTTGAACTTGTAGGAAAAGATCCCTATGATGCACTGGATGTTTCCAACTCAGCAATGGGCCATCACCAATAGGTCACCCTTCATCTGAAAGGAGACCTCCTCATTTTGAAAAGAGTGGTCCACTCACACTCTCACCTTTCACTCCAGTGGGAGGAGGAAGAGGGTCAAGGGGCCCTGGAGAATCCTCTGGACCATGCGACTAGCAGTAAAGGAAGAGAATCCAGCTGTCATAAGTTCACTGATTTTCAGAGAGCACCTTCTCAGACTGGGCCCCTCTCTCCTCCAGGGGAACAGGCCAGCAGGCTGATGATCCCTCCGCCAGGCCAACCATATTCTTCTGATGCACGTCTACCTCTACAAAGGCAAGATAGGTTTTACTCAAATTGTGGTAGAGCATCGCGACCAGCAGAACACAGAATTCCTAATATGCCTCCTTTGGACTCTGATGTGCCTGATTCACCTCTCCATGCTGAAAACCAAGCAACTGGCTCTGGCTCTGTGTTGGCACCTTTCCCTCCAGTCAGAGGTGCCTTGTTTCCAGTTGACCCAAGGAGTCAGTTCCTGAGAAGAGGACCTTTTTTTTCCTCCACCTCTCCCAGGAAACTTGTCTGGGAACCTGGAGATTATTTTCCACCTGACCCGCCACCCACTCCATTTCCAATGTGATGTGTCTATGCAGGGAGGGGGTTTTCCTCACAATCTTCCCCCAACAGCTGGAATTCAGCCCTCTACACCCCCATTCTGAAAGTACAAGTGAGTTCCCTGAAGGGTTCCTTCCACCTGCAAATGAGCCTGTTACTCAACATCCAGAACCAAACAAGAAACCTCACGCTGTTGCTCTCTCTTCAAATGTAATTTGACTTATCTCTCATTTTTAGTTTTTAAGTAACTGCTTTTACTTCAGTGATTGACTATACTTTGGCTCCAATTGAAGCTCAATGAAACAATAATTCTTAAGATAGTATTTTGTGAATAAAGATGGTTTACGTAGGAATCTTCTGAGTAAATTATTCCTATTTTATTTTATTCCAGAGAACAGCATTTAATCTGATGAAGCCACTCTTACATAAACAAGAATGGGAGTTCTAGGTACTTGTAATCTAGCTGATGGAAATATCTTTTAAACTCCCAACAAAGAAGTGTATTTAGTATGACTGTAGCAAATGTAAAGTGACTTTAGGCTTAATGAAGAATTGTCACTGATTTACAGACTGGTTGGGCATTTCAGCTAGTTTTTCCATATCGGAATAACTAGAGCATGGGAGGACTAAAGGAGAGAACACAACTAAATATGTCACGGAAACAGGAGATCTCAACTACAAAGAAAAATGAAGACCTCTTGTTTATATTGGTTGCTTAAAACATTACATAGCTCTTGAGATACCATATTTCCTACATTAGATTCAAGTGAGTTATGAACTCCCATTTTCACCCCATATACAGATTGCACAATCACATTGTTTACACATCCACATTTTTACAAAATGCCATATTAGTACCTGTTGTATTCTGCTACCTTTTCTAGCCTCTACTATCCCCCCTCTCCTGCCCTCCCATCTTCTCTCTCTATCCCATCTGCTGTAATTTAACCCTTGGGAATTGGAAACCACACTTTAAACTCACTCTCCTCCCCTTGTTCCCTTCTGTCAAATTACTCATCTTCTTCTTCTATTTCTCCTCCTCCTCCTCCTCCTTATACCTTTAATTCATTCATCGTACACTCATGCTTTGGTTCATTCATTCCTTTCACATATGGTGTTGGGGACCAACTCAGGACCTTTGAAAGTGTGAAGCCAGCACTCTAGTGCTGAGCCAAAACCCCAGCACCTGTCTTTTTGATTTTATGACTGTTTTTATGAAATTGAGAATCGCATTCTGCTATGGTTTACTGATATGTGGATTGACCTAGTCCTTGTTTTCTGGGAGACTTTTGGAAAATATACATGAATTATTGGGAGATTGAAATGAAGAAACAAAGAGGAAATTCCCCAATTTCTTATTCTTAGAGTCCATACTCTGACTCTGCCTACCTACTTTAAAAACTTTTAAACCCTTACTCCCCATTTCTATATCATTGCCAACAAGTGAACATTCACTGCCCTACAACAAACCAGAGAACTCACATTGAACAATGTTTCCCCAGTAGAGACCAAGACACAATACTTATTAAAAAAATACCCTAGTTATGAGTTAGCAGGTAAAGCTTTATTTGAGTGTTAAATGTGCTCTAATTATGTGTTTGTGTGTTTGTTGATGTGTGTGGTGTGTGGGTGTGTGTGCTTGTGTGTGAAACAAGCACTGAGGTGTAAAATAAATGCAGGATTGCAACGGCCTTCTTAAAAATAAGAAGCAACTTTATCACATTTGAAGCCCAGTGAAGAATCTGCCTGATACTTAACCTACAATTAATTGAAATGTGAAAAATTCAGGCCTCGAAAAACAAAGCCAACATACATACTGAATCTAATCAGTCTGTCTCACCTGTTTTCTAATCACTCCTTTCAATAAACCTAAATTGCCAGCATAAAACATCAGTTGTTCTAAACGAGTGGACGGATGTCCCCTGTCATGGGCTGTGTAAAATACATGGACGATCCGGCACTGATTGTTATCTAGAATGACTTCTGCCTGAACTACTATTGGAGAATTGTTGCTGATATACTGCGGTTCTTATACCAGTAAACTGGAATGAAGGTAATTTCAGGCTGCAAAGGAATAAACTGATTTTACTAACTGGTTTTTGGAAAACACTGCCATGAAAAATTATCAATATGTTCATAAAGGCATCTACATGTCTCTTCACAAGGGTTTTACTTAATGGGGGAGGTGGTGAGGTCTGGATATAACTGAACTGTCCATTAGTAGGTAGAACAATATCATGGGAATCAGAGTGCACATTCCGGTTTGACCTCAATCTAGGTAACATGGATTCATCTCTGTGTAATAGGCCTGCTTCTGAAAAACACAATGTCGAGCTCCAAAAGCAGAACGATACTTTCAGAATACCATGTTATGTTTGTAAATACATAGACAGATAGATATACAGAAATCAAAAATCTGAAAACGGTCTGGAAGTGTACATTTCTATAACTTACAATGTCAGTAGTGGGGGATTAATAGCAGATCAAGAAGACTGTATCTGCATGAGAAATGGTTCAATTTTTGAAGGAGTTTTTTAAATGAAAATGGACAAAAAATTTAAAGGGTTACAGTAAGTGTTGAGGAGTGACTTGGCAAAAGGAGCACAGAGGTGAGAAAGAATTAAGTAGAGTTCAATAGAACCAGGTATAATTTCTGTACACATGACTCCATGAACAGGAGCAAAGGGGACACTTAAAGAAATCATAGGACTAAGGGGAGATCAGGATTAGGAGGGTTTGTACTAGTCTAGAAATGCTGACCTGAAAACCAACTAAAGTTTCAACTCCTTCTTTTGAGGAACATTAGCTGTGCCGTGCTTTTCAAAAAGGACTTGTCATAACTGATTGATGCCCATGTTAGCAACTCTTCTGAAATTACGTTGAAAGTAGACTAATGTGAGAGTTTCTCTTTAGAGATAATTCAAATTACTTGCATAGGAAGTGGCAGCAGGTCTGGGGATGTTGTAGCTCAGTGGCAGTGACCTTGCCTAGCTTGGGGCTGGCCTGCCATGGACTTTCACCCCAAACACTTGCAAGAAAAGAAAAGGGAGGGAAGGGAGAGAGAAAGTTGGAAGGGAGGAAGGCAAAGTTGAGGGATGGATGGAGGTATAAAAGAAGGAAGAAGAAAAGGAGAAAAACCAGGAAGGGGGGAAGGAAGCAAGGAAGGTAGGAAATAGGGAGAGTACAAGGGCAGAAAAAGGACTGAGTCACTCAAACAAAAGGCAAGGGACACAAAGACCAATATAGGCCATAAAAGCTGTTTGAACAGTTTAGTCAGCTTTAGAATCTGAGTGACATCAAACTGAATGTTATTGTGACTGGATGGAATCTTCCTACTAACCCCGCCTTGGCCTGGCCTAAACCAAATCAAGGGGTGGGTGGCATGGAGAGGAATTCTCTCTGGCTGGAGTGGGAGGGACCTAAACATGTGGCACTTGAGGATGCACTGGGTAGGGAAGGGGACAAGACTCCCCTGATGGGCAGTTGAGACAACAAGGCTCCTGGGAGCCCTTGATCATGGCTCTCACCGCCATACGCACACCACCCACCATACGCTCAGCCCCTGAAGGGGCTCACAGTGGTCTGCTCCGTTGCCTGGTGCAGGTTGGAGTTCCGGACCAAACACCTGAGTGTCCACAGCCTGTGTTGGCCTGCCTGGGCAGGCTGTGGTTGTGGTGGCAAGAGCCAAAGCTGTCTTGGCGTGATGGAGGAGCCAAGGGCTGCCTCTCAGCCATACTAGTGGGTGGTTCTGGAAGAAGCACCCAGGGTTGTGGCAGCATTGTCCGAAGACATGAAGCCAGGCCATCTTCCTTATGGCTTTCCTTGGGAGTTGATGATGTGTACAGCTCTTGGATTTTTTGCTGTTCTCTCACTTGTCTGGAGAGCTTTTCAGTCGGTTAGTAGCAGGCTTTACGTGGGAAGAGAAAAAAGGCTGGCTCTAAATCTTGCTGGACTTATTGAGGCAAAATGTGGACTTCTTGATAAAGTGAGCCTTGTTGAAAAAGAACATAAAGGCTTAGACTCATCTTTAAAGGATTCCAGGTTTGAGAAGGGTTCAAGGGAAGCACAACAGCTGGAGGCAACCTACGAAAAGCTGCATAGGTCCGAATCCAGCCATGGTGTTGAAATGCTCTTTCTAGAAGAAGAGCTCAAAGCACAGAAGGCTAAACATGGTCAACAGGATGAAACGATGGCGCATCTATCAAGAGGGATACAGTCCCTCCAAGGTGAATCTGAATCCCTCAGATCACAAATAGCTGAAGCCAAAACAAACTGGAGACTCTTTCAAGTGAATGAGGAAGAACTGAAGCTGGCAATCAAAGAGGTTTTGAATGAAGGATCCCTACTTCCGCAAACGCAGAGACCAACAATACAAGGAGAAGCTGAAGCACAGAGGGAACAAGGAGGTGTCCAATATAAAGCAAAAATCATATTAGAGGACTCTAAAGTAGCTGGAGAACAAGTTCTAAGGCACACCGAAAATCACATGGAGTCTCTGAGTGAATGCTTGCTGAAGATCAAGGATAGATCTTCTCCAAGCCTGGGATCCCAAAGGGATGGTGGTCACCTGGAACTGGGAAAGACGAGTGAACCCGAAATTGGTGCTCACTTGGAGGATGAGTCCAAAGGAGCTTTGAGGAACCTGGTTTATGGTGATAAGCTAAAGGCCTCCTTAGAAATCTTGGAAGGAGGAAGAAATCAAAAATGTACTTTCTCATCTGAAGTGGAGAAAACCACGGAAGACCTTACAGAACACCTTAAAAGTCTGCAGACTGAACAGGCATCCTTGCAGTCAGAAAATGCACAGCTACAAAGTGAGAATGAGACCCTACAGAAGAACTTGAAAGTCATGATGGAACGCTATCAAGAAAATACGATGAAACTGCACAGGAAATTAAGAGTGGAGGAAAACTACCGTGTGGAGCAAGAGGAGAAACTTTCCAAAGTCGAAGAAAAGATGAGCCATACAATAAAAGAGCTGGAGACCTACAGAAAGAGAGCCCAATATCTTGAAGAACAATTGCAGAGTACCATTCATTCCTGTCTGGGGAAGATTATTTCCTCTGAGAAAGAAGCACATGCTAGTGAGTTGGCAGCTCGGATTCCTGAAAGAAACCTCAGCTATTTCAGGAAACAAAATGCACGCAACAGACAAAAAATAACTGAGAAGGAGCTGAGATTTGAACTTGTAGGAAAAGATCCCTATGATGCACTGGATGTTTCCAACTCAGCAATGGGCCATCACCAATAGGTCACCCTTCATCTGAAAGGAGACCTCCTCATTTTGAAAAGAGTGGTCCACTCACACTCTCACCTTTCACTCCAGTGGGAGGAGGAAGAGGGTCAAGGGGCCCTGGAGAATCCTCTGGACCATGCGACTAGCAGTAAAGGAAGAGAATCCAGCTGTCATAAGTTCACTGATTTTCAGAGAGCACCTTCTCAGACTGGGCCCCTCTCTCCTCCAGGGGAACAGGCCAGCAGGCTGATGATCCCTCCGCCAGGCCAACCATATTCTTCTGATGCACGTCTACCTCTACAAAGGCAAGATAGGTTTTACTCAAATTGTGGTAGAGCATCGCGACCAGCAGAACACAGAATTCCTAATATGCCTCCTTTGGACTCTGATGTGCCTGATTCACCTCTCCATGCTGAAAACCAAGCAACTGGCTCTGGCTCTGTGTTGGCACCTTTCCCTCCAGTCACAGGTGCCTTGTTTCCAGTTGACCCAAGGAGTCAGTTCCTGAGAAGAGGACCTTTTTTTTCCTCCACCTCTCCCAGGAAACTTGTCTGGGAACCTGGAGATTATTTTCCACCTGACCCGCCACCCACTCCATTTCCAATGTGATGTGTCTATGCAGGGAGGGGGTTTTCCTCACAATCTTCCCCCAACAGCTGGAATTCAGCCCTCTACACCCCCATTCTGAAAGTACAAGTGAGTTCCCTGAAGGGTTCCTTCCACCTGCAAATGAGCCTGTTACTCAACATCCAGAACCAAACAAGAAACCTCACGCTGTTGCTCTCTCTTCAAATGTAATTTGACTTATCTCTCATTTTTAGTTTTTAAGTAACTGCTTTTACTTCAGTGATTGACTATACTTTGGCTCCAATTGAAGCTCAATGAAACAATAATTCTTAAGATAGTATTTTGTGAATAAAGATGGTTTACGTAGGAATCTTCTGAGTAAATTATTCCTATTTTATTTTATTCCAGAGAACAGCATTTAATCTGATGAAGCCACTCTTACATAAACAAGAATGGGAGTTCTAGGTACTTGTAATCTAGCTGATGGAAATATCTTTTAAACTCCCAACAAAGAAGTGTATTTAGTATGACTGTAGCAAATGTAAAGTGACTTTAGGCTTAATGAAGAATTGTCACTGATTTACAGACTGGTTGGGCATTTCAGCTAGTTTTTCCATATCGGAATAACTAGAGCATGGGAGGACTAAAGGAGAGAACACAACTAAACATGTCACGGAAACAGGAGATCTCAACTACAAAGAAAAATGAAGACCTCTTGTTTATATTGGTTGCTTAAAACATTACATAGCTCTTGAGATACCATATTTCCTACATTAGATTCAAGTGAGTTATGAACTCCCATTTTCACCCCATATACAGATTGCACAATCACATTGTTTACACATCCACATTTTTACAAAATGCCATATTAGTACCTGTTGTATTCTGCTACCTTTTCTAGCCTCTACTATCCCCCCTCTCCTGCCCTCCCATCTTCTCTCTCTATCCCATCTGCTGTAATTTAACCCTTGGGAATTGGAAACCACACTTTAAACTCACTCTCCTCCCCTTGTTCCCTTCTGTCAAATTACTCATCTTCTTCTTCTATTTCTCCTCCTCCTCCTCCTCCTTATACCTTTAATTCATTCATCGTACACTCATGCTTTGGTTCATTCATTCCTTTCACATATGGTGTTGGGGACCAACTCAGGACCTTTGAAAGTGTGAAGCCAGCACTCTAGTGCTGAGCCAAAACCCCAGCACCTGTCTTTTTGATTTTATGACTGTTTTTATGAAATTGAGAATCGCATTCTGCTATGGTTTACTGATATGTGGATTGACCTAGTCCTTGTTTTCTGGGAGACTTTTGGAAAATATACATGAATTATTGGGAGATTGAAATGAAGAAACAAAGAGGAAATTCCCCAATTTCTTATTCTTAGAGTCCATACTCTGACTCTGCCTACCTACTGTAAAAACTTTTAAACCCTTACTCCCCATTTCTATATCATTGCCAACAAGTGAACATTCACTGCCCTACAACAAACCAGAGAACTCACATTGAACAATGTTTCCCCAGTAGAGACCAAGACACAATACTTATTAAAAAAATACCCTAGTTATGAGTTAGCAGGTAAAGCTTTATTTGAGTGTTAAATGTGCTCTAATTATGTGTTTGTGTGTTTGTTGATGTGTGTGGTGTGTGGGTGTGTGTGCTTGTGTGTGAAACAAGCACTGAGGTGTAAAATAAATGCAGGATTGCAACGGCCTTCTTAAAAATAAGAAGCAACTTTATCACATTTGAAGCCCAGTGAAGAATCTGCCTGATACTTAACCTACAATTAATTGAAATGTGAAAAATTCAGGCCTCGAAAAACAAAGCCAACATACATACTGAATCTAATCAGTCTGTCTCACCTGTTTTCTAATCACTCCTTTCAATAAACCTAAATTGCCAGCATAAAACATCAGTTGTTCTAAACGAGTGGACGGATGTCCCCTGTCATGGGCTGTGTAAAATACATGGACGATCCGGCACTGATTGTTATCTAGAATGACTTCTGCCTGAACTACTATTGGAGAATTGTTGCTGATATACTGCGGTTCTTATACCAGTAAACTGGAATGAAGGTAATTTCAGGCTGCAAAGGAATAAACTGATTTTACTAACTGGTTTTTGGAAAACACTGCCATGAAAAATTATCAATATGTTCATAAAGGCATCTACATGTCTCTTCACAAGGGTTTTACTTAATGGGGGAGGTGGTGAGGTCTGGATATAACTGAACTGTCCATTAGTAGGTAGAACAATATCATGGGAATCAGAGTGCACATTCCGGTTTGACCTCAATCTAGGTAACATGGATTCATCTCTGTGTAATAGGCCTGCTTCTGAAAAACACAATGTCGAGCTCCAAAAGCAGAACGATACTTTCAGAATACCATGTTATGTTTGTAAATACATAGACAGATAGATATACAGAAATCAAAAATCTGAAAACGGTCTGGAAGTGTACATTTCTATAACTTACAATGTCAGTAGTGGGGGATTAATAGCAGATCAAGAAGACTGTATCTGCATGAGAAATGGTTCAATTTTTGAAGGAGTTTTTTAAATGAAAATGGACAAAAAATTTAAAGGGTTACAGTAAGTGTTGAGGAGTGACTTGGCAAAAGGAGCACAGAGGTGAGAAAGAATTAAGTAGAGTTCAATAGAACCAGGTATAATTTCTGTACACATGACTCCATGAACAGGAGCAAAGGGGACACTTAAAGAAATCATAGGACTAAGGGGAGATCAGGATTAGGAGGGTTTGTACTAGTCTAGAAATGCTGACCTGAAAACCAACTAAAGTTTCAACTCCTTCTTTTGAGGAACATTAGCTGTGCCGTGCTTTTCAAAAAGGACTTGTCATAACTGATTGATGCCCATGTTAGCAACTCTTCTGAAATTACGTTGAAAGTAGACTAATGTGAGAGTTTCTCTTTAGAGATAATTCAAATTACTTGCATAGGAAGTGGCAGCAGGTCTGGGGATGTTGTAGCTCAGTGGCAGTGACCTTGCCTAGCTTGGGGCTGGCCTGCCATGGACTTTCACCCCAAACACTTGCAAGAAAAGAAAAGGGAGGGAAGGGAGAGAGAAAGTTGGAAGGGAGGAAGGCAAAGTTGAGGGATGGATGGAGGTATAAAAGAAGGAAGAAGAAAAGGAGAAAAACCAGGAAGGGGGGAAGGAAGCAAGGAAGGTAGGAAATAGGGAGAGTACAAGGGCAGAAAAAGGACTGAGTCACTCAAACAAAAGGCAAGGGACACAAAGACCAATATAGGCCATAAAAGCTGTTTGAACAGTTTAGTCAGCTTTAGAATCTGAGTGACATCAAACTGAATGTTATTGTGACTGGATGGAATCTTCCTACTAACCCCGCCTTGGCCTGGCCTAAACCAAATCAAGGGGTGGGTGGCATGGAGAGGAATTCTCTCTGGCTGGAGTGGGAGGGACCTAAACATGTGGCACTTGAGGATGCACTGGGTAGGGAAGGGGACAAGACTCCCCTGATGGGCAGTTGAGACAACAAGGCTCCTGGGAGCCCTTGATCATGGCTCTCACCGCCATACGCACACCACCCACCATACGCTCAGCCCCTGAAGGGGCTCACAGTGGTCTGCTCCGTTGCCTGGTGCAGGTTGGAGTTCCGGACCAAACACCTGAGTGTCCACAGCCTGTGTTGGCCTGCCTGGGCAGGCTGTGGTTGTGGTGGCAAGAGCCAAAGCTGTCTTGGCGTGATGGAGGAGCCAAGGGCTGCCTCTCAGCCATACTAGTGGGTGGTTCTGGAAGAAGCACCCAGGGTTGTGGCAGCATTGTCCGAAGACATGAAGCCAGGCCATCTTCCTTATGGCTTTCCTTGGGAGTTGATGATGTGTACAGCTCTTGGATTTTTTGCTGTTCTCTCACTTGTCTGGAGAGCTTTTCAGTCGGTTAGTAGCAGGCTTTACGTGGGAAGAGAAAAAAGGCTGGCTCTAAATCTTGCTGGACTTATTGAGGCAAAATGTGGACTTCTTGATAAAGTGAGCCTTGTTGAAAAAGAACATAAAGGCTTAGACTCATCTTTAAAGGATTCCAGGTTTGAGAAGGGTTCAAGGGAAGCACAACAGCTGGAGGCAACCTACGAAAAGCTGCATAGGTCCGAATCCAGCCATGGTGTTGAAATGCTCTTTCTAGAAGAAGAGCTCAAAGCACAGAAGGCTAAACATGGTCAACAGGATGAAACGATGGCGCATCTATCAAGAGGGATACAGTCCCTCCAAGGTGAATCTGAATCCCTCAGATCACAAATAGCTGAAGCCAAAACAAACTGGAGACTCTTTCAAGTGAATGAGGAAGAACTGAAGCTGGCAATCAAAGAGGTTTTGAATGAAGGATCCCTACTTCCGCAAACGCAGAGACCAACAATACAAGGAGAAGCTGAAGCACAGAGGGAACAAGGAGGTGTCCAATATAAAGCAAAAATCATATTAGAGGACTCTAAAGTAGCTGGAGAACAAGTTCTAAGGCACACCGAAAATCACATGGAGTCTCTGAGTGAATGCTTGCTGAAGATCAAGGATAGATCTTCTCCAAGCCTGGGATCCCAAAGGGATGGTGGTCACCTGGAACTGGGAAAGACGAGTGAACCCGAAATTGGTGCTCACTTGGAGGATGAGTCCAAAGGAGCTTTGAGGAACCTGGTTTATGGTGATAAGCTAAAGGCCTCCTTAGAAATCTTGGAAGGAGGAAGAAATCAAAAATGTACTTTCTCATCTGAAGTGGAGAAAACCACGGAAGACCTTACAGAACACCTTAAAAGTCTGCAGACTGAACAGGCATCCTTGCAGTCAGAAAATGCACAGCTACAAAGTGAGAATGAGACCCTACAGAAGAACTTGAAAGTCATGATGGAACGCTATCAAGAAAATACGATGAAACTGCACAGGAAATTAAGAGTGGAGGAAAACTACCGTGTGGAGCAAGAGGAGAAACTTTCCAAAGTCGAAGAAAAGATGAGCCATACAATAAAAGAGCTGGAGACCTACAGAAAGAGAGCCCAATATCTTGAAGAACAATTGCAGAGTACCATTCATTCCTGTCTGGGGAAGATTATTTCCTCTGAGAAAGAAGCACATGCTAGTGAGTTGGCAGCTCGGATTGCTGAAAGAAACCTCAGCTATTTCAGGAAACAAAATGCACGCAACAGACAAAAATTAACTGAGAAGGAGCTGAGATTTGAACTTGTAGGAAAAGATCCCTATGATGCACTGGATGTTTCCAACTCAGCAATGGGCCATCACCAATAGGTCACCCTTCATCTGAAAGAAGACCTCCTCATTTTGAAAAGAGTGGTCCACTCACACTCTCACCTTTCACTCCAGTGAGAGGAGGAAGAGGGTCAAGGGGCCCTGGAGAATCCTCTGGACCATGCGACTAGCAGTAAAGGAAGAGAATCCAGCTGTCATAAGTTCACTGATTTTCAGAGAGCACCTTCTCAGACTGGGCACCTCTCTCCTCCAGGGGAACAGGCCAGCAGGCTGATGATCCCTCCGCCAGGCCAACCATATTCTTCTGATGCACGTCTACCTCTACAAAGGCAAGATAGGTTTTACTCAAATTGTGGTAGAGCATCGCGACCAGCAGAACACAGAATTCCTAATATGCCTCCTTTGGACTCTGATGTGCCTGATTCACCTCTCCATGCTGAAAACCAAGCAACTGGCTCTGGCTCTGTGTTGGCACCTTTCCCTCCAGTCAGAGGTGCCTTGTTTCCAGTTGACCCAAGGAGTCAGTTCCTGAGAAGAGGAACTTTTTTTTCCTCCACCTCTCCCAGGAAACTTGTCTGGAAACCTGGAGATTATTTTCCACCTGACCCGCCACCCACTCCATTTCCAATGTGATGTGTCTATGCAGGGAGGGGGTTTTCCTCACAATCTTCCCCCAACAGCTGGAATTCAGCCCTCTACACCCCCATTCTGAAAGTACAAGTGAGTTCCCTGAAGGGTTCCTTCCACCTGCAAATGAGCCTGTTACTCAACATCCAGAACCAAACAAGAAACCTCACGCTGTTGCTCTCTTCAAATGTAATTTGACTTATCTCTCATTTTTAGTTTTTAAGTAACTGCTTTTACTTCAGTGATTGACTATACTTTGGCTCCAATTGAAGCTCAATGAAACAATAATTCTTAAGATAGTATTTTGTGAATAAAGATGGTTTACGTAGGAATCTTCTGAGTAAATTATTCCTATTTTATTTTATTCCAGAGAACAGCATTTAATCTGATGAAGCCACTCTTACATAAACAAGAATGGGAGTTCTAGGTACTTGTAATCTAGCTGATGGAAATATCTTTTAAACTCCCAACAAAGAAGTGTATTTAGTATGACTGTAGCAAATGTAAAGTGACTTTAGGCTTAATGAAGGATTGTCACTGATTTACAGACTGGTTGGGCATTTCAGCTAGTTTTTCCATATCGGAATAACTAGAGCATGGGAGGACTAAAGGAGAGAACACAACTAAACATGTCACGGAAACAGGAGATCTCAACTACAAAGAAAAATGAAGACCTCTTGTTTATATTGGTTGCTTAAAACATTACATAGCTCTTGAGATACCATATTTCCTACATTAGATTCAAGTGAGTTATGAACTCCCATTTTCACCCCATATACAGATTGCACAATCACATTGTTTACACATCCACATTTTTACAAAATGCCATATTAGTACCTGTTGTATTCTGCTACCTTTTCTAGCCTCTACTATCCCCCCTCTCCTGCCCTCCCATCTTCTCTCTCTATCCCATCTGCTGTAATTTAACCCTTGGGAATTGGAAACCACACTTTAAACTCACTCTCCTCCCCTTGTTCCCTTCTGTCAAATTACTCATCATCTTCTTCTATTTCTCCTCCTCCTCCTCCTCCTTATACCTTTAATTCATTCATCGTACACTCATGCTTTGGTTCATTCATTCCTTTCACATATGGTGTTGGGGACCAACTCAGGACCTTTGAAAGTGTGAAGCCAGCACTCTAGTGCTGAGCCAAAACCCCAGCACCTGTCTTTTTGATTTTATGACTGTTTATATGAAATTGAGAATCGCATTCTGCTATGGTTTACTGATATGTGGATTGACCTAGTCCTTGTTTTCTGGGAGACTTTTGGAAAATATACATGAATTATTAGGAGATTGAAATGAAGAAACAAAGAGGAAATTCCCCAATTTCTTATTATTAGAGTCCATACTCTGACTCTGCCTACCTACTGTAAAAACTTTTAAACCCTTACTCCCCATTTCTATATCATTGCCAACAAGTGAACATTCACTGCACTACAAAAAACCAGAGAACTCACATTGAACAATGTTTCCCCAGTAGAGACCAAGACACAATACTTATTAAAAAAACACCCTAGTTATTAGTTAGTAAATAAAGCTTTATTTGAGTGTTAAATGTGCTCTAATTATGTGTTTGTGTGTTTGTTGATGTGTGTGGTGTGTGGGTGTGTGTGCTTGTGTGTGAAACAAGCACTGAGGTGTAAAATAAATGCAGGATTGCAACGGCCTTCTTAAAACTAAGAAGCAACTTTATCACATTTGAAGCCCAGTGAAGACTCTGCCTGATACTAACCTACAATTAATTGAAATGTGAAAAATTCAGGCCTCGAAAAACAAAGTCAACATACATACTGAATCTAATCAGTCTGTCTCACCTGTTTTCTAATCACTCCTTTATATAAACCTAAATTGCCAGCATAAAACATCAGTTGTTCTAAACGAGTGGACGGATGTCCCCTGTCATGGGCTGTGTAAAATACATGGACGATCCGGCACTGATTGTTATCTAGAATGACTTCTGCCTGAACTACTATTGGAGAATTGTTGCTGATATACTGCGGTTCTTATACCAGTAAACTGGAATGAAGGTAATTTCAGGCTGCAAAGGAATAAATTGATTTTACTAACTGGTTTTTGGAAAACACTGCCATGAAAAATTATCAATATGTTCATAAAGGCATCTACATGTCTCTTCACAAGGGTGTTACTTAATGGCGGAGGTGGTGAGGTCTGGATATAACTGAACTGTCCATTAGTAGGTAGAACAATATCATGGGAATCAGAGTGCAAATTCCGGTTTGACCTCAATCTAGGTAACATGGATTCATCTCTGTGTAATAGGCCTGCTTCTGAAAAACACAATGTCGAGCTCCAAAAGCAGAACGTTACTTTCAGAATACCATGTTATGTTTGTAAATACATAGACAGATAGATATACAGAAATCAAAATGTGAAAACGGTCTGGAAGTGTACATTTCTATAACTTACAATGTCAGTAGTGGGGGATTAATAGCAGATCAAGAAGACTGTATCTGCATGAGAAATGGTTCAATTTTTGAAGGAGTTTTTTAAATGAAAATGGACAAAAAATTTAAAGGGTTACAGTAAGTGTTGAGGAGTGACTTGGCAAAAGGAGCACAGAGGTGAGAAAGAATTAAGAAGAGTTCAATAGAACCAGGTATAATTTCTGTACACATGACTCCATGAACAGGAGCAAAGGGTACACTTAAAGAAATCATAGGACTAAAGAGAGATCAGGAGGGTTTGTACTAGTCTAGAAATGCTGACCTGAAAACCAACTAAAGTTTCAACTCCTTCTTTTGAGGAACATTAGCTGTGCCGTGCTTTTCAAAAAGGACTTGTCATAACTGATTGATGCCCATGTTAGCAACTCTTCTGAAATTACGTTGAAAGTAGACTAATGTGAGAGTTTCTCTTTAGAGATAATTCAAATTACTTGCATAGGAAGTGGCAGCAGGTCTGGGGATGTTGTAGCTCAGTGGCAGTGACCTTGCCTAGTTGGGGCTGGCCTGCCATGGACTTTCACCCCAAACACTTGCAAGAAAAGAAAAGGGAGGGAAGGGAGAGAGAAAGTTGGAAGGGAGGAAGGCAAAATTGGAGGGATGGATGGAGGTATAAAAGAAGGAAGCAGAAAAGGAGAAAAACCAGGAAGGGGGGAAGGAAGCAAGGAAGGTAGGAAATAGGGAGAGCACAAGGGCAGAAAAAGGACTGAGTCACTCAAACAAAAGGCAAGGGACACAAAGACCAATATAGGCCATAAAGGCTGTTTGAACAGTTTAGTCAGCTTTAGAATCTCAGTGACATCAAACTGAATGTT
Source organism: Callospermophilus lateralis (assembly GCF_048772815.1). NCBI lineage: Eukaryota > Metazoa > Chordata > Mammalia > Rodentia > Sciuridae > Callospermophilus > Callospermophilus lateralis. The sequence goes on along the minus strand of NW_027514975.1, from coordinate 32,041 downwards.
ATTGTGACTGGATGGAATCTTCCTACTAACCCCGCCTTGGCCTGGCATAAACCAAATCAAGGGGTGGGTGGCATGGAGAGGAATTCTCTCTGGCTGGAGTGGGAGGGACCTAAACATGTGGCACTTGAGGATGCACTGGGTAGGGAAGGGGACAAGACTCCCCTGATGGGCAGTTGAGACAACAAGGCTCCTGGGAGCCCTTGATCATGGCTCCCACCGCCATACGCACACCACCCACCATACGCTCAGCCCCTGAAGGGGCTCACAGTGGTCTGCTCCGTTGCCTGGTTCAGGATGGAGTTCCGGACCAAACACCTGAGTGTCCACAGCCTGTGTTGGCCTGCCTGGGCAGGCTGTGGATGTAGTGGCAAGAGCCAAAGCTGTCTTGGCGTGATGGAGGAGCCAAGGGCTGCCTCTCAGCCATAGTAGTGGGTGGTTCTGGAAGAAGCACCCAGGGTTGTGGCAGCATTGTCCGAAGACATGAAGCCAGGCCATCTCCCTTATGGCTTTCCTTGGGAGTTGATGATGTGTACAGCTCTTGGATTTTTTGCTGTTCTCTCACTTTTCTGGAGAGCTTTTCATTCGGTTAGTAGCAGGCTTTACGTGGGAAGAGAAAAAAGGCTGGCTCTAAATCTTGCTGGACTTATTGAGGCAAAATGTGGACTTCTTGATAAAGTGAGCCTTGTTGAAAAAGAACATAAAGGCTTAGACTCATCTTTAAAGGATTGCAGGTTTGAAAGGGTTCAAGGGAAGCACAACAGCTGGAGGCAACCTGCGAAAAGCTGCATAGGTCCGAATCCAGCCATGGCGTTGAAATGCTCTTTCTAGAAGAAGAGCTCAAAGCACAGAAGGCTAAACATGGTCAACAGGATGAAACGATGGCGCATCTATCAAGAGGGATACAGTCCCTCCAAGGTGAATCTGAATCCCTCAGATCACAAATAGCTGAAGCCAAAACAAACTGGAGACTCTTTCAAGTGAATGAGGAAGAACTGAAGCTGGCAATCAAAGAGGTTTTGAATGAAGGATCCCTACTTCCGCAAACGCAGAGACCAACAATACAAGGAGAAGCTGAAGCACAGAGGGAACAAGGAGGTGTCCAATATAAAGCAAAAATCATATTAGAGGACTCTAAAGTAGCTGGAGAACAAGTTCTAAGGGACACCGAAAATCACATGGAGTCTCTGAGTGAATGCTTGCTGAAGACGAAGGATAGATCTTCTCCAAGCCTGGGATCCCAAAGGGATGGTGGTCACCTGGAACTGGGAAAGACGAGTGAACCCGAAATTGGTGCTCACTTGGAGGATGAGTCCAAAGGAGCTTTGAGGAACCTGGTTTATGGTGATAAGCTAAAGGCCTCCTTAGAAATCTTGGAAGGAGGAAGAAATCAAAAATGTACTTTCTCATCTGAAGTGGAGAAAACCACGGAAGACCTTACAGAACACCTTAAAAGTCTGCAGACTGAACAGGCATCCTTGCAGTCAGAAAATGCACAGCTACAAAGTGAGAATGAGACCCTACAGAAGAACTTGAAAGTCATGATGGAACGCTAACAAGAAAATACGATGAAACTGCACAGGAAATTAAGAGTGGAGGAAAACTACCGTGTGGAGCAAGAGGAGAAACTTTCCAAAGTCGAAGAAAAGATCAGCCATACAATAAAAGAGCTGGAGACCTACAGAAAGAGAGCCCAATATCTTGAAGAACAATTGCAGAGTACCATTCATTCCTGTCTGGGGAAGATTATTTCCTCTGAGAAAGTAGCACATGCTAGTGAGTTGGCAGCTCGGATTCCTGAAAGAAACCTCAGCTATTTCAGGAAACAAAATGCACGCAACAGACAAAAATTAACTGAGAAGGAGCTGAGATTTGAACTTGTAGGAAAAGATTCCTATGATGCACTGGATGTTTCCAACTCAGCAATGGGCAGAAAGCCTTCTCCAAATGGGCCCTCACCAATAGGTCACCCTTCATCTGAAAGGAGACCTCCTCATTTTGAAAAGAGTGGTCCACTCACACTCTCACCTTTCACTCCAGTGAGAGGAGGAAGAGGGTCAAGGGGCCCTGGAGAATCCTCTGGACCATGCGACTAGCAGTAAAGGAAGAGAATCCAGCTGTCATAAGTTCACTGATTTTCAGAGAGCACCTTCTCAGACTGGGCCCCTCTCTCCTACAGGGGAACAGGCCAGCAGGCTGATGATCCCTCCGCCAGGCCAACCATATTCTTCTGATGCACGTCTTCCTCTACAAAGGCAAGATGGGTTTTACTCAAATTGTGGTAGAGCATCGGGACCAGCTGAACACAGAATTCCTAATATGCCTCCTTTGGACTCTGATGTGCCTGATTCACCTCTCCATGCTGAAAACCAAGCAACTGGCTCTGGCTCTGTGTTGGCACCTTTCCCTCCAGTCAGAGGTGCCTTGTTTCCAGTTGACCCAAAGAGTCAGTTCCTGAGAAGAGGAACTTTTTTTTCCTCCACCTCTCCCAGGAAACTTGTCTGGGAACCTGGAGATTATTTTCCACCTGACCCGCCACCCACTCCATTTCCAATGTGATGTGTCTATGCAGGGAGGGGGTTTTCCTCACAATCTTCCCCCAAAAGCTGGAATTCAGCCCTCTACACCCCCATTCTGAAAGTACAAGTGAGTTCCCTGAAGGGTTCCTTCAACCTGCAAATGAGCCTGTTACTCAACATCCAGAACCAAACAAGAAACCTCATGCTGTTGCTCTCTCTTCAAATGTAATTTGACTTATCTCTCATTTTTAGTTTTTAAGTAACTGCTTTTACTTTAGTAATTGACTATACTTTGGCTCCAATTGAAGCTCAATGAAACAATAATTCTTAAGATAGTATTTTGTAAATAAAGATGGTTTACGCAGGAATCTTCTGAGTAAATTATTCCTATTTTATTTTATTCCAGAGAACAGCATTTAATCTGATGAAGCCACTCTTACATAAACAAGAATGGGAGTTCTAGGTACTTGTAATCTAGCTGATGGAAATATCTTTTAAACTCCCAAAAAAGAAGTGTATTTAGTATGACTGTAGCAAATGTAAAGTGACTTTAGGCTTAATGAAGAATTGTCACTGATTTACAGACTGGTTGGGCATTTCAGCTAGTTTTTCCATATCAGAATAACTAGAGCATGGGAGGACTAAAGGAGAGAACACAACTAAACATGTCACGGAAACAGGAGATCTCAAGTACAAAGAAAAATGAAGACCTCTTGTTTATATTGGTTGCTTAAAACATTACATAGCTCTTGAGATACCATATTTCCTACATTAGATTCAAGTGAGTAATGAACTCCCATTTTCAACCCATATACAGATTGCACAATCACATTGTTTACACATCCACATTTTTACAAAATGCCATATTAGTAACTGTTGTATTCCGCTACCTTTTCTAGCCTCTACTATCCCCCCTCTCCTGCCCTCCCATCTTCTCTCTCTATCCCATCTGCTGTAATTTCACGTTTGGAAATTGGAAACCACACTTTAAACTCACTCTCCTCCCCTTTTTCCCTTCTGTCAAATTACTCATCATCTTCTTCTATTTCTCCTCCTCCTCCTCCTCCTTATACCTTTAATTCATTCATCATACACTCATGCATTGGTTCATTCATTCCTTTCACATATGGTGTTGGGGATCCAACTCAGGACCTTTGAAAGTGTGAAGCCAGCACTCTAGTGCTGAGCCAAAACCCCAGCACCTGTCTTTTTGATTTTATGACTGTTTGTATGAAATTCAGAATCGCATTCTGCTATGGTTTACTGATATGTGGATTGACCTAGTCCTTGTTGTCTGGGAGACTTTTGGAAAATATACATGAATTATTAGGAGATTGAAATGAAGAAACAAAGAGGAAATTCCCCAATTTCTTATTATTAGAGTCCATACTCTGACTCTGCCTACCTACTGTAAAAACTTTTAAACCCTTACTCCCCATTTCTATATCATTGCCAACAAGTGAACATTCACTGCCCTACAACAAACCAGAGAACTCACATTGAACAATGTTTCCCCAGTAGAGACCAAGACACAATACTTATTAAAAAAATACCCTAGTTATGAGTTAGCAGGTAAAGCTTTATTTGAGTGTTAAATGTGCTCTAATTATGTGTTTGTGTGTTTGTTGATGTGTGTGGTGTGTGGGTGTGTGTGCTTGTGTGTGAAACAAGCACTGAGGTGTAAAATAAATGCAGGATTGCAACGGCCTTCTTAAAAATAAGAAGCAACTTTATCACATTTGAAGCCCAGTGAAGAATCTGCCTGATACTTAACCTACAATTAATTGAAATGTGAAAAATTCAGGCCTCGAAAAACAAAGCCAACATACATACTGAATCTAATCAGTCTGTCTCACCTGTTTTCTAATCACTCCTTTCAATAAACCTAAATTGCCAGCATAAAACATCAGTTGTTCTAAACGAGTGGACGGATGTCCCGTGTCATGTGCTGTGAAAAATAAATGGACGATCCGGCACTGATTGTTATGTAGAATGACTTCTGCCTGAACTACTATTAGAGAATTGTTGCTGATATACTGCGGTTCTTATACCAGTAAACTGGAATGAAGGTAATTTCAGGCTGCAAGGGAATAAATTGATTTTACTAACTGGTTTTTGGAAAACACTGCCATGAAAAATTATCAATATGTTCATAAAGGCATCTACATGTCTCTTCACAAGGGTTTTACTTAATGGGGGAGGTGGTGACGTCTGGATATAACTGAACTGTCCATTAGTAGGTAGAACAATATCTTGGGAATCAGAGTGCACATTCCGGTTTGACCTCAATCTAGGTAACATGGATTCATCTCTGTGTAATAGGCCTGCTTCTGAAAAACACAATGTCGAGCTCCAAAAGCAGAACGATACTTTCAGAATACCATGTTATGTTTGTAAATACATAGACAGATAGATATACAGAAATCAAAAATCTGAAAACGGTCTGGAAGTGTACATTTCTATAACTTACAATGTCAGTAGTGGGGGATTAATAGCAGATCAAGAAGACTGTATCTGCATGAGAAATGGTTCAATTTTTGAAGGAGTTTTTTAAATGAAAATGGACAAAAAATTTAAAGGGTTACAGTAAGTGTTGAGGAGTGACTTGGCAAAAGGAGCACAGAGGTGAGAAAGAATTAAGTAGAGTTCAATAGAACCAGGTATAATTTCTGTACACATGACTCCATGAACAGGAGCAAAGGGTACACTTAAAGAAATCATAGGACTAAAGAGAGATCAGGAGGGTTTGTACTAGTCTAGAAATGCTGACCTGAAAACCAACTAAAGTTTCAACTCCTTCTTTTGAGGAACATTAGCTGTGCCGTGCTTTTCAAAAAGGACTTGTCATAACTGATTGATGCCCATGTTAGCAACTCTTCTGAAATTACGTTGAAAGTAGACTAATGTGAGAGTTTCTCTTTAGAGATAATTCAAATTACTTGCATAGGAAGTGGCAGCAGGTCTGGGGATGTTGTAGCTCAGTGGCAGTGACCTTGCCTAGCTTGGGGCTGGCCTGCCATGGACTTTCACCCCAAACACTTGCAAGAAAAGAAAAGGGAGGGAAGGGAGAGAGAAAGTTGGAAGGGAGGAAGGCAAAGTTGGAGGGATGGATGGAGGTATAAAAGAAGGAAGAAGAAAAGGAGAAAAACCAGGAAGGGGGGAAGGAAGCAAGGAAGGTAAGAAATAGGGAGAGCACAAGGGCAGAAAAAGGACTGAGTCACTAAAACAAAAGGCAAGGGACACAAAGACCAATATAGGCCATAAAAGCTGTTTGAACAGTTTAGTCAGCTTTAGAATCTGAGTGACATCAAACTGAATGTTATTGTGACTGGATGGAATCTTCCTACTAACCCCGCCTTGGCCTGGCCTAAACCAAATCAAGGGGTGGGTGGCATGGAGAGGAATTCTCTCTGGCTGGAGTGGGAGGGACCTAAACATGTGGCACTTGAGGATGCACTGGGTAGGGAAGGGGACAAGACTCCCCTGATGGGCAGTTGAGACAACAAGGCTCCTGGGAGCCCTTGATCAGGGCTCCCACCGCCATACGCACACCACCCACCATACGCTCAGCCCCTGAAGGGGCTCACAGTGGTCTGCTCCATTGCCTGGTGCAGGTTGGAGTTCCAGACCAAACACCTGAGTGTCCACAGCCTGTGTTGGCCTGCCTGGGCAGGCTGTGGTTGTGGTGGCAAGAGCCAAAGCTGTCTTGGCGTGATGGAGGAGCCAAGGGCTGCCTCTCAGCCATACTAGTGGGTGGTTCTGGAAGAAAAACCCAGGGTTGTGGCAGCATTGTCCGAAGACATGAAGCCAGGCCATATTCCTTATGGCTTTCCTGGGAGTTGATGAGGTGTACAGCACTTGGATTTTTTGGTGTTCTCTCACTTTTCTGGAGAGCTTTTCAGTCGGTTAGTAGCAGGCTTTACGTGGGAAGAGAAAAAAGGCTGGCTCTAAATCTTGCTGGACTTATTGAGGCAAAATGTGGACTTCATGATAAAGTGAGCCTTGTTGAAAAAGAACATAAAGGCTTAGACTCACTTTAAAGGATTGCAGGTTTGAGAAGGGTTCAAGGGAAGCACAACAGCTGGAGGCAACCTACGAAAAGCTGCATAGGTCCGAATCCAGCCATGGCGTTGAAATGCTCTTTCTAGAAGAAGAGCTCAAAGCACAGAAGGCTAAACATGGTCAACAGGATGAAACGATGGCGCATCTATCAAGAGGGATACAGTCCCTCCAAGGTGAATCTGAATCCCTCAGATCACAAATAGCTGAAGCCAAAACAAACTGGAGACTCTTTCAAGTGAATGAGGAAGAACTGAAGCTGGCAATCAAAGAGGTTTTGAATGAAGGATCCCTACTTCCGCAAACGCAGAGACCAACAATACAAGGAGAAGCTGAAGCACAGAGGGAACAAGGAGGTGTCCAATATAAAGCAAAAATCATATTAGAGGACTCTAAAGTAGCTGGAGAACAAGTTCTAAGGGACACCGAAAATCAAATGGAGTCTCTGAGTGAATGCTTGCGGAAGATGAAGGATAGATCTTCTCCAAGCCTGGGAGCCCAAAGGGTTGGTGGTCACCTGGAACTGGGAAAGACGAGTGAACCCGAAATTGGTGCTCACTTGGAGGATGAGTCCAAAGGAGCTTTGAGGAACCTGGTTTATGGTGATAAGCTAAAGGCCTCCTTAGAAATCTTGGAAGGAGGAAGAAATCAAAACTGTACTTTCTCATCTGAAGTGGAGAAAACCACGGAAGACCTTACAGAACACCTTAAAAGTCTGCAGACTGAACAGGCAACCTTGCAGTCAGAAAATGCACAGCTACAAGGAGAGAATGAGACCCTACAGAAGAACTTGAAAGTCATGATGGAACGCTATCAAGAAAATACGATGAAACTGCACAGGAAATTAAGAGTGGAGGAAAACTACCGTGTGGAGCAAGAGGAGAAACTTTCCAAAGTCGAAGAAAAGATGAGCCATACAATAAAAGAGCTGGAGACCTACAGAAAGAGAGCCCAATATCTTGAAGAACAATTGCAGAGTACCATTCATTCCTGTCTGGGGAAGATTATTTCCTCTGAGAAAGAAGCACATGCAAGTGAGTTCTCAGCTCGGATTGCTGAAAGAAACCTCAGCTATTTCAGGAAACAAAATGCAGGCAACAGACAAAAATTAACTGAGAAGAAGCTGAGATTTGAACTTGTAGGAAAAGATCCCTATGATGCACTGGATGTTTCCAACTCAGCAATGGGCAGAAACCCTTCTCCAAATGGGCCATCACCAATAGATCACCCTTCATCTGAAAGGAGACCTCCTCATTTTGAAAAGAGTGGTCCACTCACACTCTCAACTTTCACTCCAGTGGGAGGAGGAAGAGGGTCAAGGGGCCCTGGAGAATCCTCTGGACCATGCGACTAGCAGTAAAGGAAGAGAAACCAGCTGTCATAAGTTCACCGATTTTCAGAGAGCACCTTCTCAGACTGGGCCCCTCTCTCCTCCAGGGGAACAGGCCAGCAGGCTGATGATCCCTCCGCCAGGCCAACCATATTCTTCTGATGCACGTCTTTTTCTACAAAGGCAACATGGGTTTTACTCAAATTGTGGTAGAGCATCGGGACCAGCAGAACACAGAATTCCAAATATGCCTCCTTTGGACTTTGATGTGCCTGATTCACCTCTCCATGCTGAAAACCAAGCAACTGGCTCTGGCTCTGTGTAGGCACCTTTCCCTCCAGTCAGAGGTGCCTTGTTTACAGTTGACCCAAGGAGTCAGTTCCTGAGAAGAGGACCTTTTTTTTCCTCCACCTCTCCCAGGAAACTTGTCTGGGAACCTGGAGATTATTTTCCACCTGACCCGCCACCCACTCCATTTCCAATGTAATGTGTCTATGCAGGGAGGGGGTTTTCCTCACAATCTTCCCCCAACAGCTGGAATTCAGCCCTCTACACCCCCATTCTGAAAGTACAAGTGAGTTCCCTGAAGGGTTCCTTCCACCTGCAAATGAGCCTGTTACTCAACATCCAGAACCAAACAAGAAACCTCATGCTGTTGCTCTCTCTTCAAATGTAATTTGACTTATCTCTCATTTTTAGTTTTTAAGTAACTGCTTTTACTTCAGTAATTGACTATACTTTGGCTCCAATTGAAGCTCAATGAAACAATAATTCTTAAGATAGTATTTTGTAAATAAAGATGGTTTACGTAGGAATCTTCTGAGTAAATTATTCCTATTTTATTTTATTCCAGAGAACAGCATTTAATCTGATGAAGCCACTCTTACATAAACAAGAATGGGAGTTCTAGGTACTTGTAATCTAGCTGATGGAAATATCTTTTAAACTCCCAAAAAAAGTGTATTTAGTATGACTGTAGCAAATGTAAAGTGACTTTAGGCTTAATGAAGAATTGTCACTGATTTACAGACTGGTTGGGCATTTCAGCTAGTTTTTCCATATCAGAATAACTAGAGCATGGGAGGACTAAAGGAGAGAACACAACTAAACATGTCACGGAAACAGGAGATCTCAAGTACAAAGAAAAATGAAGACCTCTTGTTTATATTGGTTGCTTAAAACATTACATAGCTCTTGAGATACCATATTTCCTACATTAGATTCAAGTGAGGTATGAACTCCATTTTCACCCCATATACAGATTGCACAATCACATTGTTTACACATCCACATTTTTACAAAATGCCATATTAGTAACTGTTGTATTCTGCTACCTTTTCTAGCCTCTACTATCCACCCTCTCCTGCCCTCCCATCTTCTCTCTCTATCCCATGTGCTGTAATTTGACGTTTGGAATTTGGAAACCACACTTTAAACTCACTCTCCTCCCCTTTTTCCCTTCTGTCAAATTACTCATCATCTTCTTCTATTTCTCCTCCTCCTCCTCCTCCTTATACCTTTAATTCATTCATCATACACTCATGCATTGGTTCATTCATTCCTTTCACATATGGTGTTGGGGATCCAACTCAGGACCTTTGAAAGTGTGAAGCCAGCACTCTAGTGCTGAGACAAAATCCCAGCACCTGTCTTTTTGATTTTATGACTGTTTATATGAAATTCAGAATCGCATTCTGCTATGTTTCACTGATATGTGGATTGACCTAGTCCTTGTTTTCTGGGAGACTTTTGGAAAATATGCATGCATTATTAGGCAATAGAAATGAAGAAACAAAGAGGAAATTGCCCAATTTCTTATTCTTAGAGTCCATACTCTGACTCTGCCTACCTACTGAAAAAACTTTTAAACCCTTACTCCCCATTACTATATCATTGCCAACAAGTGAACATTCACTGCCCTACAACAAACTAGAGAACTCACATTGAACAATGTTTCCCCAGTAGAGACCAAGACACAATACTTATTAAAAAAATACCCTAGTTATGAATTAGTAGGTAAAGCTTTATTTGAGTGTTAAATGTGCTCTAATTATGTGTTTCTGTGTTTGTTGATGTGTGTCGTGTGTGGGTGTGTGTGCTTGTGTGTAAAACAAGCACTGAGGTGTAAAATAAATGCAGGATTGCAACGGCCTTCTTAAAAATAAGAAGCAACTTTATCACATTTGAAGCCCAGTGAAGAATCTGCCTAATACTTAACCTACAATTAATTGAAATGTGAAAAATTCAGGCCTGGAAAAACAAAGCCAACATACATACTGAATCTAATCAGTCTGTCTCACCTGTTTTCTAATCACTCCTTTCAATAAACCTAAATTGCCAGCATAAAACATGAGTTGTTCTAAACGAGTGGACGGATGTCCCCTGTCATGGTCTGTGTAAAATACATGGACGATCCGGCACTCATTGTTATTTAGAATGACATCTGCCTGAACTACTATTGGAGAATTGTTGCTGATATTCTGCGGTTCTTATACCAGTAAACTGGAATGAAGGTAATTTCAGGCTGCAAAGGAATAAATTGATTTTACTAAGTGGTTTTTGGAAAACACTGCCATGAAAAATTATCAATATGTTCATAAAGGCATCTACATGTCTCTTCACAAGGGTTTTACTTAATGGGGGAGGTGGTGAGGTCTGGATATAACTGAACTGTCCATTAGTAGGTAGAACAATATCATGGGAATCAGAGTGCACATTCCGGTTTGAACTCAATCTAGGTACCATGGATTCATCTCTGTGTAATAGGCCTGCTTCTGAATAACACAATGTCGAGCTCCAAAAGCAGAACGATACTTTCAGAATACCATGTTATGTTTGTAAATACATAGACAGATAGATATACAGAAATCAAAAATCTGAAAACGGTCTGGAAGTGTACATTTCTATAACTTACAATGTCAGTAGTGGGGGATTAATAGCAGATCAAGAAGACTGTATCTGCATGAGAAATGGTTCAATTTTTGAAGGAGTTTTTTAAATGAAAATGGACAAAATTTTAAAGGGTTACAGTAAGTGTTGAGGAGTGACTTGGCAAAAGGAGCACAGAGATGAGAAAGAATTAAGTAGAGTTCAATAGAACCAGGTATAATTTCTGTACACATGACTCCATGAACAGGAGCAAAGGGAACACTTAAAGAAATCATAGGACTAAAGAGAGATCAGGAGGGTTTGTACTAGTCTAGAAATGCTGACCTGAAAACCAACTAAAGTTTTCAACTCCTTCTTTTGAGGAACATTAGCTGTGCCGTGCTTTTCAAAAATGACTTGTCATAACTGATTGATGCCCATGTTAGCAACTCTTCTGAAATTACGTTGAAAGTAGACTAATGTGAGAGTTTCTCTTTAGAGATAATTCAAATTACTTGCATAGGAAGTGGCAGCAAGTCTGGGGATGTTGTAGCTCAGTGGCAGTGACCTTGCCTAGCTTGGGGCTGGCCTGCCATGGACTTTCACCCCAAACACTTGCAAGAAAAGAAAAGGGAGGGAAGGGAGAGAGAAAGTTGGAAGGAAGGAAGCCAAAGTTGGATGGATGCAGGAACGTAGAAAAGAAGGAAGAAGAAAAGGAGAAAAACCAGGAAGGGAGGAAGGATGCAAGGAAGTTAGGAAATACGGAGAGCACATGGGCAGGGAAAGGACTGAGTCACTCAAACAAAAGCAAGGGACACAAAGACCAATATAGGCCATAAAAGCTGTTTGAACAGTTTAGTCTGCTTTTGAATTTGAGTGACATCAAACTGAATGTTATTATGACTGGATGGAATCTTCCTACTAACCCCGCCTTGGACTGGCCTAAACCAAATGAAGGGGTGGGTGGCATGGAGAGGAATTCTCTCTGGCTGGAGTGGGAGGGACCTAAACCTGTGGCACTTGAGGATGCACTGGGTAGGGAAGGGGACAAGACTCCCCTGATGGCAATTGAGCACAACAAGGCTCCTGGGAGCCCTTGATCATGGCTCCCACCGCCATACGCACACCACCCACCATACGCTCAGCCCCTGAAAGGGCTCACAGTGGTCTGCTCCGTTGCCTGGTTCAGGTTGGAGTTCCTGACCAAACACCTGAGTGTCCACAGCCTGTGTTGGCCTGCCTGGGCAGGCTGTGGTTGTTGTGGCAAGAGCCAAAGCTGTCTTGGCGTGATGGAGGAGCCAAGGGCTGCCTCTCAGCCATACTAGTGGGTGGTTCTGGAAGAAGCACCCAGGGTTGTGGCAGCATTGTCTGAAGACATGAAGCCAGGCCATCTTCCTTATAGCTTTCCTTGGGAGTTAGTGATGTGTACAGCTCTCGAATTTTTTGGTGTTCTCTCACTTTTCTGGAGAGCTTTTCAGTCGGTTAGTAGCAGGCTTTACGTGGGAAGAGAAAAAAGGCTGGCTCTAAATCTTGCTGGACTTATTGAGGCAAAATGTGGACTTCTTGATAAAGTGAGCCTTGTTGAAAAAGGACATGAAGGCTTAGCCTCATCTTTAAAGGATTACAGGTTTGAGAAGGGTTCAAGGGAAGCACAACAGCTGGAGGCAACCTACGAAAAGCTGCATAGGTCCGAATCCAGCCATGGCATTGAAATGCTCTTTCTAGAAGAAGAGCTCAAAGCACAGAAGGCTAAACATGGTCAACAGGATGAAACGATGGCACATCTATCAAGAAGGATACAGTCCCTCCAAGGTGAATCTGAATCCCTCAGATCACAAATAGCTGAAGCCAAAACAAACTGGAGACTCTTTCAAGTGAATGAGGAAAACTGAAGCTGGCAATCAAAGAGGTTTTGAATGAAGGATCCCTACTTCCGCAAACGCAGAGACCAACAATACAAGGAGAAGCTGAAGCACAGAGGGAACCAGGAGGTGTCCAATATAAAGCAAAAATCATATTAGAGGACTCTAAAGTAGCTGGAGAACAAGTTCTAAGGGACACCGAAAATCACATGCAGTCTCTGAGTGAATGCTTGCTGAAGATGAAGGATAGATCTTCTCCAAGCCTGGGAGCCCAAAGGGTTGGTGGTCACCTGGAACTGGGAAAGACGAGTGAACCCGAAATTGGTGCTCACTTGGAGGATGAGTAAAAGGAGCTTTGAGGAACCTGGTTTATGGTGATAAGCTAAAGGCCTTTTTAGAAATCTTGGAAGGAAGAAGAAATCAAAAATGTACTTTCTCATCTGAAGTGGAGAAAACCAAGGATGACCTTACAGAACACCGTAACAGTCTGCAGACTGAACAGGCATCCTTGCAGTCAGAAAATGCACAGCTGCAAAGTGAGAATGAGACCCTACAGAAGAACATGAAAGTCATGATGGAACGCTATCAAGAAAATACGATGAAACTGCACAGGAAATTAAGAGTGGAGGAAAACTACCGTGTGGAGCAAGAGGAGAAACTTTCCAAAGTCGAAGAAAAGATGAGCCATACAAAAAAGAGCTGGAGACCTACAGAAAGAGAGCCCAATATCTTGAAGAACAATTGCAGAGTACCATTCATTCCTGTCTGGGGAAGATTATTTCCTCTGAGAAAGAAGCACATGCTAGTGAGTTGGCAGCTCGGATTGCTGAAAGAAACCTCAGATATTTCAGGAAACAAAATGCACGCAACAGACAAAAATTAACTGAGAACGAGCTGAGATTTGAACTTGTAGGAAAAGATCCCTATGATGCACTGGATGTTTCCAACTCAGCAATGGGCAGAAACCCTTCTCCAAATGGGCCCTCACCAATAGGTCACCCTTCATCTGAAAGGAGACCTCCTCATTTTGAAAAGAGTGGTCCACTCACACTCTCACCTTTCACTCCAGTGGGAGGAGGAAGAGGGTCAAGGGGCACTGGAGAATCCTCTGGACCATGCGACTAGCAGTAAAGGAAGAGAATCCAACTGTTTTAAGTTCACCGATTTTCAGAGAGCACCTTCTCAGACTGGGCCCCTCTCTCCTCCAGGGGAACACGCCAGCAGGCTGATGATCCCTCCGCCAGGCCAAACATATTCTTCTGATGCACGTCTTTTTCTACAAAGGCAAGATGGTTTTTACTCAAATTGTGGTAGAGCATCGGGACCAGCAGAACACAGAATTCCTAATATGCCTCCTATGGACTCTGATGTGCCTGATTCACCTCTCCATGCTGAAAACCAAGCAACTGGCTCTGGCTCTTTGTTGGCACCTTTCCCTCCAGTCAGAGGTGCCTTGTTTCCAGTTGACCCAAGGAGTCAGTTCCTGAGAAGAGGACCTTTTTTTTCCTCCACCTCTCCCAGGAAACTTGTCTGGGAACCTGGAGATTATTTTCCACCTGACCCGCCACCCCCTCCATTTCCAATGTGATGTGTCTATGCAGGGAGGGGGTTTTCCTCAAAATCTTCCCCCAACAGCTGGAATTCAGCCCTCTACACCCCCATTCTGAAAGTACAAGTGAGTTCCCTGAAGGGTTCCTTCCACCTGCAAATGAGCCTGTTACTCAACATCCAGAAACAAACAAGTAACCTCATGCTGTTGCTCTCTCTTCAAATGTAATTTGACTTATCTCTCATTTTTAGTTTTTAAGTAACTGCTTTTACTTTAGTAATTGACTATACTTTGGCTCCAATTGAAGGTCAATGAAACAATAATTCTTAAGATAGTATTTTGTAAATAAAGATGTTTTACGTAGGAATCTTCTGAGTAAATTATTCCTATTTTATTTTATTCCAGAGAACAGCATTTAATCTGATGAAGCCACTCTTACATAAACAAGAATGGGAGTTCTAGGTACTTGTAATCTAGCTGATGGAAATATCTTTTAAACTCCCAACAAAGAAGTGTATTTAGTATGACTGTAGCAAATGTAAAGTGACTTTAGGCTTAATGAAGGATTGTCACTGGTTTACAGACTGGTTGGGCATTTCAGCTAGTTTTTCCATATCAGAATAACTAGAGCATGGGAGGACTAAAGGAGAGAACACAACTAAACATGTCAGGGAAACAGGAGATCTCAACTACAAAGAAAAATGAAGACCTCTTGTTTATATTGGTTGCTTAACACATTACATAGCTCTTGAGATACCATATTTCCTACATTAGATTCAAGTGAGTTATGAACTGCCATTTTCACCCCATATACAGATTGCACAATCACATTGTTTACACATCCACATTTTTACAAAATGCCATATTAGTACCTGTTGTATTCTGCTACCTTTTCTAGCCTCTACTATCCCCCCTCTCCTGCCCTCCCATCTTCTCTCTCTATCCCATCTGCTGTAATTTAACGCTTGGGAATTGGAATCCACACTTAAACTCACTCTCCTCCCCTTTTTCCCTTCTGTCAAATTACTCATCATCTTCTTCTATTTCTCCTCCTCCTCCTCCTCCTTATACCTTTAATTCATTCATCATACACTCATGCATTGGTTCATTCATTCCTTTCACATATGGTGTTGGGGATCCAACTCAGGACCTTTGAAAGTGTGAAGCCAGCACTCTAGTGCTGAGCCAAAACCCCAGCACCTGTCTTTTTGATTTTATGACTGTTTATATGAAATTCAGAATCGCATTCTGCTATGCTTTACTGATATGTGGATTGACCTAGTCCTTGTTTTCTGGGAGACTTTTGGAAAATATACATGCATTATTAGGCAATAGAAATGAAGAAACAAAGAGGAAATTCCCCAATTTCTTATTCTTAGAGTCCATACTCTGACTCTGCCTACCTACTGCAAAAACTTTTAAACTTTTACTCCCCATTTCTATATCATTGCCAACAAGTGAACATTCACTGCCCTACAACAAACCAGAGAACTCACATTGAACAATGTTTCCCCAGTAGAAACCAAGACACAATACTTATTAAAATTACCCTAGTTATGAGTTAGCAGGTAAAGCTTTATTTGAGTGTTAAATGTGCTCTAATTATGTGTTTGTGTGTTTGTTGATGTGTGTGGTGTGTGGGTGTGTGTGCTTGTGTGTGAAACAAGCACTGAGGTGTAAAATAAATGCAGGATTGCAACGGCCTTCTTAAAAATAAGAAGCAACTTTATCACATTTGAAGCCCAGTGAAGAATCTGCCTGATACTTAAGCTACAATTAATTGAAATGTGAAAAATTCAGGTCTCGAAAAACAAAGCCAACATACATACTGAATCTAATCAGTCTGTCTCACCTGTTTTCTAATCACTCCTTTCAATAAACCTAAATTGCCAGCATAAAACATCAGTTGTACTAAACGAGTGGACGGATGTCCCCTGTCATGGGCTGTGTAAAATACATGGACGATCCGTCACTGATTGTTATCTAGAATGACTTCTACCTGAACTACTATTGGAGAATTGTTGCTGATACACTGCGGTTCTTATACCAGTAAACTGGAATGAAGGTAATTTCAGGCTGCAAAGGAATAAATTGATTTTACTAACTGGTTTTTGGAAAACACTGCCATGAAAAATTATCAATATGTTCATAAAGGCATCTACATGTCTCTTCACAAGGGTGTTACTTAATGGCAGAGGTGGTGAGGTCTGGATATAACTGAACTGTCCATTAGTAGGTAGAACAATATCATGGGAATCAGAGTGCACATTCCGGTTTGACCTCAATCTAGGTAACATGGATTCATCTCTGTGTAATAGGCCTGCTTCTGAAAAACACCATGTAGAGCTCCAAAAGCAGAACGATACTTTCAGAATACCATGTTATGTTTGTAAATACATAGACAGATAGATATACAGAAATCAAAAATATGAAAACGGTCTGGAAGTGTACATTTCTATAACTTACAATGTCAGTAGTGGGGGATTAATAGCAGATCAAGAAGACTGTATCTGCATGAGAAATGGTTCAATTTTTGAAGGAGTTTTTTAAATGAAAATGGACAAAAAATTTAAAGGGTTACAGTAAGTGTTGAGGAGTGACTTGGCAAAAGGTGCACAGAGGTGAGAAAGAATTAAGTAGAGTTCAATAGAACAAGGTACAATTTCTGTACACATGACTCCATGAACAGGAGCAAAGGGGACACTTAAAAAAATCATAGGACTAAGGAGAGATCAGGATTAGGAGGGTTTGTACTAGTCTAGAAATGCTGACCTGAAAACCAACTAAAGTTTCAACTCCTTCTTTTGAGGAACATTAGCTGTGCCGTGCTTTTCAAAAATGACTTGTCATAACTGATTGATGCCCACGTTAGCAACTCTTCTGAAATTACGTGAAAGTAGACTAATGTGAGAGTTTCTCTTTAGAGATAATTCAAATTACTTGCATAGGAAGTGGCAGCAGGTCTGGGGATGTTGTAGCTCAGTGGCAGTGACCTTGCCTAGCTTGGGGCTGGCCTGCCATGGACTTTCACCCCAAACACTTGCAAGAAAAAAAAAGGGAGGGAAGGGAGAGAGAAAGTTGGAAGGGAGGAAGGCAAAGTGGGAGGGATGGATGGAGGTATAAAAGAAGGAAGAAGAAAAGGAGAAAAACCAGGAAGGGGGGAAATAAGCAAGGAAGGTAGGAAATAGGGAGAGCACAAGGGCAGAAAAAGGACTGAGTCACTCAAACAAAAGGCAAGGGACACAAAGACCAATATAGGCCATAAAAGCTGTTTGAACAGTTTAGTCATCGTTAGAACCTGAGTGACATCAAACTGAGTGTTATTGTGACTGGATGGAATCTTCCTACTGACCCCGCCTTGGCCTGGCCTAAACCAAATCAAGGGGTGGGTGGCATGGAGAGGAATTCTCTCTGGCTGGAGTGGGAGGGACCTAATCATGTGGCACTAGAGGATGCACTGGGTAGGAAAGGGGACAAGACTCCCCTGATGGGCAGTTGAGACAACAAGGCTCCTGGGAGCCCTTGATCATGGCTCCCACCGCCATACGCACACCACCCACCATACGCTCAGCCCCTGAAGGGGCTCACAGTGGTCTGCTCCGTTGCCTGGTGCAGGTTGGAGTTCCGGACCAAACACCTGAGTGTCCACAGCCTGTTTTGGCCTGCCTGGGCAGGCTGTGGTTGTGGTGGCTAGAGCCAAAGCTGTCTTGGCGTGATGGAGGAGCCAAGTGCTGCCTCTCAGCCATACTAGTGGGTGGTTCTGGAAGAAGCACCCAGGGTTGTGGCAGCATTGTCCGAAGACATGAAGCCAGGGCATCTCCCTTATGGCTTTCCTTGGGAGTTGATGATGTGTACAGCTCTTGGATTTTTTGCTGTTCTCTCACTTTTCTGGAGAGCTTTTCAGTCGGTTAGTAGCAGGCTTTACATGGGAAGAGAAAAAAGGCTGGCTCTAAATCTTGCTGGACTTATTGAGGCAAAATGTGGACTTCTTGATAAAGTGAGCCTTGTTGAAACAGAACATAAAGGCTTAGACTCATCTTTAAAGGATTGCAGGTTTCAGAAGGGTTCAAGGGAAGCACAACAGCTGGAGGCAACCTACGAAAAGCTGCATAGGTCCGAATCCAGCCATGGCGTTGAAATGCTCTTTCTAGAAGAAGAGCTCAAAGCACAGAAGGCTAAACATGGTCAACAGGATGAAACGATGGCGCATCTATCAAGAGGGATACAGTCCCTCCAAGGTGAATCTGAATCCCTCAGATCACAAATAGCTGAAGCCAAAACAAACTGGAGACTCTTTCAAGTGAATGAGGAAGAACTGAAGCTGGCAATCAAAGAGGTTTGAATGAAGGATCCCTACTTCTGCAAACGCAGAGACCAACAATACAAGGAGAAGCTGAGCACAGAGGGAAAAAGGAAGTGTCCAATATAAAGCAAAAATCATATTAGAGGACTCTAAAGTAGCTGGAGAACAAGTTCTAAGGGACACCAAAAATTACATGGAGTCTCTGAGTGAATGCATGCTGAGGATAAAGGATAGATCTTCTCCAAGCCTGGGAGCCCAAAGGGATGGTGGTCACCTGGAACTGGGAAAGACGAGTGAACCCGAAATTGGTGCTCACTTGGAGGATGAGTCCAAAGGAGCTTTGAGGAACCTAGTTTATGGTGATAAGCTAAAGGCCTCCTTAGAAATCTTGGAAGGAGGAAGAAATCAAAAATGTACTTTCTCATCTGAAGTGGAGAAAACCACGGAAGACCTTACAGAACACCTTAAAAGTCTGCAGACTGAACAGGCATCCTTGCAGTCAGAAAATGCACAGCTACAAAGTGAGAATGAGACCCTACAGAAGAACTTGAAAGTCATGATGGAACGCTATCAAGAAAATACGATGAAACTGCACAGGAAATTAAGAGTGGAGGAAAACTACCGTGTGGAGCAAGAGGAGAAACTTTCCAAAGTCGAAGAAAAGATGAGCCATACAATAAAAGAGCTGGAGACCTACAGAAAGAGAGCCCAAGATCTTGAAGAACAATTGCAGAGTACCATTCATTCCTGTCTGGGGAAGATTATTTCCTCTGAGAAAGAAGCACATGCTAGTGAGTTGGCAGCTCGGATTGCTGAAAGAAACCTCAGCTATTTCAGGAAACAAAATGCACGCAACAGACAAAAATTAACTGAGAAGGAGCTGAGATTTGAACTTGTAGGAAAAGATCCCTATGATGCACTGGATGTTTCCAACTCAGCAATGGGCAGAAACCCTTCTCCAAATGGGCCCTCACCAATAGGTCACCCTTCAACTGAAAGGAGACCTCCTCATTTTGAAAGGAGTGGTCCACTCACACTCTCACCTTTCACTCCAGTGGGAGGAGGAAGAGGGTCAAGGGGCACTGGAGAATCCTCTGGACCATGCGACTAGCAGTAAAGGAAGAGAATCCAGCTGTCATAAGTTCACCGATTTTCAGAGAGCACCTTCTCAGACTAGGCCCCTCTCTCCTCCAGGGGAACAGGCCAGCAGGCTGATGATCCCTCCGCCAGGCCCACCATATTCTTCTGATGCACGTCTTCCTCTACAGAGGCAAGATAGGTTTTACTCAAATTGTGGTAGAGCATCGGGACCAGCAGAACACAGAATTCCTAATATGCCTCCTTTGGACTTTGATGTGCCTGATTCACCTCTCCATGCTGAAAACCAAGCAACTGGCTCTGGCTCTGTGTAGGCACCTTTCCCTCCAGTCAGAGGTGCCTTGTTTCCAGTTGACCCAAGGAGTCAGTTCCTGAGAAGAGGACCTTTTTTTTCCTCCACCTCTCCCAGGAAACTTGTCTGGGAACCTGGAGATTATTTTCCACCTGACCCGCCACCCACTCCATTTCCAATGTGATGTGTCTATGCAGGGAGGGGGTTTTCCTCACAATCTTCCCCCAACAGCTGGAATTCAGCCCTCTACACCCCCATTCTGAAAGTACAAGTGAGTTCCCTGAAGGGTTCCTTCCACCTGCAAATGAGCCTGTTACACAACATCCAGAACCAAACAAGAAACCTCACGCTGTAGCTCTCTCTTCAAATGTAATTTGACTTATCTCTCATTTTTAGTTTTTAAGTAACTGCTTTTACTTCAGTAATTGACTATACTTTGGCTCCAATTGAAGCTCAATGAAACAATAATTCTTAAGATAGTATTTTGTAAATAAAGATGGTTTACGTAGGAATCTTCTGAGTAAATTATTCCTATTTTATTTTATTCCAGAGAACAGCATTTAATCTGATGAAGCCACTCTTACATAAACAAGAATGGGAGTTCTAGGTACTTGTAATCTAGCTGATGGAAATATCTTTTAAACTCCCAAAAAAGAAGTGTATTTAGTATGACTGTAGCAAATGTAAAGTGACTTTAGGCTTAATGAAGAATTGTCACTGATTTACAGACTGGTTGGGCATTTCAGCTAGTTTTTCCATATCAGAATAACTAGAGTATGGGAGGACTAAAGGAGAGAACACAACTAAACATGTCACGGAAACAGGAGATCTCAAGTACAAAGAAAAATGAAGACCTCTTGTTTATATTGGTTGCTTAAAACATTACATAGCTCTTGAGATACCATATTTCCTACATTAGATTCAAGTGAGTTATGAACTCCCATATTCACCCCATATACAGATTGCACAATCACATTGTTTACACATCCACATTTTTACAAAATGCCATATTAGTACCTGTTGTATTCTGCTACCTTTTCTAGCCTCTACTATCCCCCCTCTCCTGCCCTCCCATCTTCTCTCTCTATCCCATCTGCTGTAATTTAACGCTTGGGTTTGGAAACCACACTTTAAACTCACTCTCCTCCCCTTTTGCCCTTCTGTCAAATTACTCATCATCTTCTTCTATTTCTCCTCCTCCTCCTTCTCCTTATACCTTTAATTCATTCATCATACACTCATGCATTGGTTCATTCATTCCTTTCACATATGGTGTTGGGGATCCAACTCAGGACCTTTGAAAGTGTGAAGCCAGCACTCTAGCGCTGAGCCAAAACCCCAGCACCTGTCTTTTTGATTTTATGACTGTTTATATGAAATTCAGAATCACATTCTGCTATGGTTTACTGATATGTGGATTGACCTAGTCCTTGTTTTCTGGGAGACTTTTGGAAAATATACATGAATTATTAGGAGATTGAAATGAAGAAACAAAGAGGAAATTCCCCAATTTCTTATTCTTAGAGTCCATACTCTGACTCTGCCTACCTACTGTAAAAACTTTTAAACCCTTACTCCCAATTTCTATATCATTGCCAACAAGTGAACATTCACTGCCCTACAACAAACCAGAGAACTCACATTGAACAATGTTTCCCCAGTAGAGACCAAGACACAATACTTATTAAAAAAATACCCTAGTTATGAGTTAGCAGGTAAAGCTTTATTTGAGTGTTAAATGTGCTCTAATTATGTGTTTGTGTGTTTGTTGATGTGTGTGGTGTGTGGGTTTGTGTGCTTGTGTGTGAAACAAGCACTGAGGTGTAAAATAAATGCAGGATTGCAACGGCCTTCTTAAAAATAAGAAGCAAGTTTATCACATTTCAAGCCCAGTGAAGAATCTGCCTGATACTTAACCTACAATTAATTGAAATGTGAAAAATTCAGGCCTCGAAAAACAAAGCCAACATATATACTGAATCTAATCAGTCTGTCTCACCTGTTTTCTAATCACTCCTTTCAATAAACCTAAATTGCCAGCATAAAACATCAGTTGTTCTAAACGAGTAGACGGATGTCCCCTGTCATGGGCTGTGTAAAATACATGGACGATCCGGCTCTGATTGTTATCTAGAATGACTTCTGCCTGAACTACTATTGGAGAATTGTTGCTGATATACTGTGGTTCTTATACCAGTAAACTGGAATGAAGGTAATTTCAGGCTGCAAAGTAATAAATTGATTTTACTAACTGGTTTTTGGAAAACACTGCCATGAAAAATTATCAATATGTTCATAAAGGCATCTACATGTCTCTTCACAAGGGTTTTACTTAATGGGGGAGGTGGTGAGGTCTGGATATAACTGAACTGTCCATTAGTAGGTGGAACAATATCATGGGAATCAGAGTGCACATTCCGGTTTGACCTCAATCTAGGTAACATGGATTCATCTCTGTGTAATAGGCCTGCTTCTGAAAAACACAATGTCGAGCTCCAAAAGCAGAACGATACTTTCAGAATACCATGTTATGTTTGTAAATACATAGACAGATAGATATACAGAAATCAAAAATCTGAAAATGGTCTGGAAGTGTACATTTCTATAACTTACAATGTCAGTAGTGGGGGATTAATAGCAGATCAAGAAGACTGTATCTGCATGAGAAATGGTTCAATTTTTGAAGGAGTTTTTTAAATGAAAATGGACAAAAAATTTAAAGGGTTACAGTAAGTGTTGAGGAGTCACTTGGCAAAAGGAGCACAGAGATGAGAAAGAATTAAGTAGAGTTCAATAGAACCAGGTATAATTTCTGTACACATGACTCCATGAACAGGAGCAAAGGGGACACTTAAAGAAATCATAGGACTAAGGAGAGATCAGGATTAGGAGGGTTTGTACTAGTCTAGAAATGCTGACCTGAAAACCAACTAAAGTTTCAACTCCTTCTTTTGAGGAACATTAGCTGTGCCGTGCTTTTCAAAAAGGACTTGTCATAACTGATTGATGCCCATGTTAGCAACTCTTCTGAAATTACGTTGAAAGTAGACTAATGTGAGAGTTTCTCTTTAGAGATAATTCAAATTACTTGCATAGGAAGTGGCAGCAGGTCTGGGGATGTTGTAGCTCAGTGGCAGTGACCTTGCCTAGCTTGGGGCTGGCCTGCCATGGACTTTCACCCCAAACACTTGCAAGAAAAGAAAAGGGAGGGAAGGGAGAGAGAAAGTTGGAAGGGAGGAAGGCAAAGTTGGAGGGATGGATGGAGGTATAAAAGAAGGAAGCAGAAAAGGAGCAAAACCAGGAAGGGGGGAAGGAAGCAAGGAAGGTAGGAAATAGGGAGAGCACAAGGGCAGAAAAAGGACTGAGTCACTCAAACAAAAGGCAAGGGACACAAAGACCAATATAGGCCATAAAAGCTGTTTGAACAGTTTAGTCAGCTTTAGAATCTGAGTGACATCAAACTGAATGTTATTGTGACTGGATGGAATCTTCCTACTAACCCCGCCTTGGCCTGGCCTAAACCAAATCAAGGGGTGGGTGGCATGGAGAGGAATTCTCTCTGGCTGGAGTGGGAGGGACCTAAACATGTGGCACTTGAGGATGCACTGGGTAGGGAAGGGGACAAGACTCCCCTGATGGGCAGTTGAGACAACAAGGCTCCTGGGAGCCCTTGATCATGGCTCCCACCGCCATACTCACACCACCCACCATACGCTCAGCCCCTGAAGGGGCTCACAGTGGTCTGCTCCGTTGCCTGGTGCAGGTTGGAGTTCCTGACCAAACACCTGAGTGTCCACAGCCTGTGTTGGCCTGCCTGGGCAGGCTGTGGTTGTGGTGGCAAGAGCCAAAGCTGTCTTGGCGTGATGGAGGAGCCAAGGGCTGCCTCTCAGCCATACTAGTGGGTGGTTCTGGAAGAAGCACCCAGGATTGTGGCAGCATTGTCCCAAGACATGAAGCCAGGCCATCTTCCTTATGGCTTTCCTTGGGAGTTGATGATGTGTACAGCTCTTGGATTTTTTGCTGTTCTCTCACTTTTCTGGAGAGCTTTTCAGTCGGTTAGTAGCAGGCCTTACAGGGGAAGAGAAAAAAGGCTGGCTCTAAATCTTGCTGGACTTATTGAGGCAAAATGTGGACTTCTTGATAAAGTGAGCCTTGTTGAAATAGAACATAAAGGCTTAGACTCATCTTGAAGGATTCCAGGGTTGAGAAGGGTTCAAGGGAAGCACAACAGCTGGAGGCAACGTACGAAAAGCTGCATAGGTCCGAATCCAGCCATGGCGTTGAAATGCTCTTTCTAGAAGAAGAGCTCAAAGCACAGAAGGCTAAACATGGTCAACAGGATGAAACTATGGCGCATCTATCAAGAGGGATACAGTCCCTCCAAGGTGAATCTGAATCCCTCAGATCACAAATAGCTGAAGCCAAAACAAACTGGAGACTCTTTCAAGTGAATGAGGAAGAACTGAAGCTGGCAATCAAAGAGGTTTTGAATGAAGGATCCCTACTTCCGCAAACGCAGAGACCAAAAATACAAGGAGAAGCTGAAGCACAGAGGGAACAAGGAGGTGTCCAATATAAAGCAAAAATCATATTAGAGGACTCTAAAGTAGCTGGAGAACAAGTTCTAAGGGACACAGAAAATCACATGGAGTCTCTGAGTGAATGCTTGCTGAAGATCAAGGATAGATCTTCTCCAAGCCTGGGAGCCCAAAGGGATGGTGGTCACCTGGAACTGGGAAAGACGAGTGAACCCGAAATTGGTGCTCACTTGGAGGGTGAGTCCAAAGGAGCTTTGAGGAACCTGGTTTATGGTGATAAGCTAAAGGCCTCCTTAGAAATCTTGGAAGGAGGAAGAAATCAAAAATGTACTTTCTCATCTGAAGTGGAGAAAACCACGGAAGACCTTACAGAACACCTTAAAAGTCTGCAGACTGAGCAGGCATCCTTGCAGTCAGAAAATGCACAGCTACAAAGTGAGAATGAGACCCTACAGAAGAACTTGAAAGTCATGATGGAACGCTATGAAGAAAATACGATGAAACTGCACAGGAAATTAAGAGTGGAGGAAAACTACCGTGTGGAGCAAGAGGAGAAACTTTCCAAAGTCGAAGAAAAGATGAGCCATACAATAAAAGAGCTGGAGACCTACAGAAAGAGAGCCCAATATCTTGAAGAACAATTGCAGAGTACCATTCATTCCTGTCTGGGGAAGATTATTTCCTCTGAGAAAGAAGCACATGCTAGTGAGTTGGCAGCTCGGATTCCTGAAAGAAACCTCAGCTATTTCAGGAAACAAAATGCACGCAACAGACAAAAAATAATTGAGAAGGAGCTGAGATTTGAACTTGTAGGAAAAGATCCCTATGATGCACTGGATATTTCCAACTCAGCAATGGGCCATCACCAATAGGTCACCCTTCATCTGAAAGGAGACCTCCTCATTTTGAAAAGAGTGGTCCACTCACACTCTCACCTTTCACTCCAGTGGGAGGAGGAAGAGGGTCAAGGGGCCCTGGAGAATCCTCTGGACCATGCGACTAGCAGTAAAGGAAGAGAATCCAGCTGTCATAAGTTCACTGATTTTCAGAGAGCACCTTCTCAGACTGGGCCCCTCTCTCCTCCAGGGGAACAGGCAAGCAGGCTGATGATCCCTCTGCCAGGCCAACCATATTCTTCTGATGCACGTCTTTTTCTACAAAGGCAAGATGGGTTTTACTCAAATTGTGGTAGAGCATCGGGACCAGCAGAACACAGAATTCCTAATATGCCTCTTTTGGACTCTGATGTGCCTGATTCACCTCTCCATGCTGAAAACCAAGCAACTGGCTCTGGCTCTGTGTTGGCACCTTTCCCTCCAGTCAGAGGTGCCTTGTTTCCAGTTGACCCAGGGAGTCAGTTCCTGAGAAGAGGACCTTTTTTTTCCTCCACCTCTCCCAGGAAACTTGTCTGGGAACCTGGAGATTATTTTCCACCTGACCCGCCACCCACTCCATTTCCAATGTGATGTGTCTATGCAGGGAGGGGGTTTTCCTCACAATCTTCCCCCAACAGCTGGAATTCAGCCCTCTACACCCCCATTCTGAAAGTACAAGTGAGTTCCCTGAAGGGTTCCTTCCACCTGCAAATGAGCCTGTTACTCAACATCCACAACCAAACAAGAAACCTCATGCTGTTGCTCTCTCTTCAAATGTAATTTGACTTATCTCTCATTTTTAGTTTTTAAGTAACTGCTTTTACTTTAGTGATTGACTATTCTTTGGCTCCAATTGAAGCTCAATGAAACAATAATTCTTAAGATAGTATTTTGTGAATAAAGATGGTTTACGTAGGAATCTTCTAAGTAAATTATTCCTATTTTATTTGATTCCAGAGAACAGCATTTAATCTGATGAAGCCACTCTTACATAAACAAGAATGGGAGTTCTAGGTACTTGTAATCTAGCTGATGGAAATATCTTTTAAACTCCCAACAAAGAAGTGTATTTAGTATGACTGTAGCAAATGTAAAGTGACTTTAGGCTTAATGAAGAATTGTCACTGATTTACAGACTGGTTGGGCATTTCAGCTAGTTTTTCCATATCAGAATAATTAGAGCATGGGAGGACTAAAGGAGAGAACACAACTAAACATGTCACGGAAACAGGAGATCTCAACTACAAAGAAAAATGAAGACCTCTTGTTTATATTGGTTGCTTAAAACATTACATAGCTCTTGAGATACCATATTTCCTACATTAGATTCAAGTGAGTTATGAACTCCCATTTTCACCCCATATACACATTGCACAATCACATTGTTTACACATCCGCATTTTTACAAAATGCCATATTAGTAACTGTTGTATTCTGCTACCTTTTCTAGCCTCTACTATCCCCCCTCTCCTGCCCTCCCATCTTCTCTCTCTATCCCATCTGCTGTAATTTAACGCTTGGGAATTGGAAACCACACTTTAAACTCACTCTCCTCCCCTTTTGCCCTTCTGTCAAATTACTCATCATCTTCTTCTGTTTCTCCTCCTCCTCCTCCTCCTTATACCTTTAATTCATTCATCATACACTCATGCATTGGTTCATTTATTCCTTTCACATATGGTGTTGGGAATCCAACTCAGGACCTTTGAAAGTGTGAAGCCAGCACTCTAGTGCTGAGCCAAAACCCCAGCACCTGTCTTTTTGATTGTATGACTGTTTATATGAAATTCAGAATTGCATTCTGCTATGGTTTACTGATATGTGGATTGACCTAGTCCTTGTTTTCTGGGAGACTTTTGGAAAATATACATGAATTATTAGGAGATTGAAATGAAGAAACAAAGAGGAAATTCCCCAATTTCTTATTCTTAGAATCCATACTCTGACTCTGCCTACCTACTGTAAAAACTTTTAAACCCTTACTCCCCATTTCTATATCATTGCCAACAAGTGAACATTCACTGCCCTACAACAAACCAGAGAACTCACATTGAACAATGTTTCCCCAGTAGAAACCAAGACACAATACTTATTAAAAAAATACCATAGTTATGAGTTAGTAGGTAAAACTTTATTTGAGTGTTAAATGTGCTCTAATTATGTGTTTGTGTGTTTGTTGATGTGTGTGGTGTGTGGTGTGTGTACTTGTGTGTGAAACAAGCACTGAGGTGTAAAATAAATGCAGGATTGCAACGGCCTTCTTAAAAATAAGAAGCAACTTTATCACATTTGAAGCCCAGTGAAGAATCTGCCTGATACTTAACCTACAATTAATTGAAATGTGAAAAATTCAGGCCTCGAAAAACAAAGCCAACATACATACTGAATCTAATCAGTCTGTCTCACCTGTTTTCTAATCACTCCTTTCTATAAACCTAAATTGCCAGCATAAAACATCAGTTGTTCTAAACGAGTGGACGGATGTCCCCTGTCATGGGCTGTGTAAAATACATGGACGATCCGGCACTGATTGTTATCTAGAATGACTTCTGAATGAACAACTATTGGAGAATTGTTGCTGATATACTGCGGTTCTTATACCAGTAAACTGGAATGAAGGTAATTTCAGGCTGCAAAGGAATAAATTGATTTTACTAACTGGTTTTTGGAAAACACTGCCATGAAAAATTATCAATATGTTCATAAAGGAATCTACATGTCTCTTCACAAGGGTTTTACTTAATGGGGGAGGTGGTGAGGTCTGGATTTAACTGAACTGTCCATTACTAGGTAGAACAATATCATGGGAATCGGAGTGCACATTCCGGTTTGACCTCAATCTAGGTAACATGGATTCATCTCTGTGTAATAGGCCTGCTTCTGAAAAACACAATGTAGAGCTCCAAAAGCAGAACGATACTTTCAGAATACCATGTTATGTTTGTAAATACATAGACAGATAGATAACAGATATCAAAAATCTGAAAACGGTCTGGAAGTGTACATTTCTATAACTTACAATGTCAGTAGTGGGGGATTAATAGCAGATCAAGAAGACTGTATCTGCATGAGAAATGGTTCAATTTTTGAAGGAGTTTTTTTATGAAAATGGACAAAAAATTTAAAGGGTTACAGTAAGTGTTGAGGAGTCACTTGGCAAAAGGAGCACAGAGGTGAGAAAGAATTAAGTAGAGTTCAATAGAACCAGGTATAATTTCTGTACACATGACTCCATGAACAGGAGCAAAGGGGACACTTCAAGAAATTATAGGACTAAGGAGAGATCAGGATTAGGAGGGTTTGTACTTGTCTAGAAATGCTGACCTGAAAACCAACTAAAGTTTCAACTCCTTCTTTTGAGGAACATTAGCTGTGCCGTGCTTTTCAAAAATGACTTGTCATAACTGATTGATGCCCATGTTAGCAACTCTTCTGAAATTACGTTGAAAGTAGACTAATGTGAGAGTTTCTCTTTAGAGATAATTCAAATTACTTGCATAGGAAGTGGCAGCAGGTCTGGGGATGTTGTAGCTCAGTGGCAGTGACCTTGCCTAGCTTGGGGCTGGCCTGCCATGGACTTTCACCCCAAACACTTGCAAGAAAAGAAAAGGGAGGGAAGGGAGAGAGAAAGTTGGAAGGGAGGAAGGCAAAGTTGGAGGGATGGATGGAGGTATAAAAGAAGGAAGCAGAAAAGGAGCAAAACCAGGAAGGGGGGAAGGAAGCAAGGAAGGTAGGAAATAGGGAGAGCACAAGGGCAGAAAAAGGACTGAGTCACTCAAACAAAAGGCAAGGGACACAAAGACCAATATAGGCCATAAAAGCTGTTTGAACAGTTTAGTCAGCTTTAGAATCTGAGTGACATCAAACTGAATGTTATTGTGACTGGATGGAATCTTCCTACTAACCCCGCCTTGGCCTGGCCTAAACCAAATCAAGGGGTGGGTGGCATGGAGAGGAATTCTCTCTGGCTGGAGTGGGAGGGACCTAAACATGTGGCACTTGAGGATGCACTGGGTAGGGAAGGGGACAAGACTCCCCTGATGGGCAGTTGAGACAACAAGGCTCCTGGGAGCCCTTGATCATGGCTCCCACCGCCATATCACACCACCCACCATACGCTCAGCCCCTGAAGGGGCTCACAGTGGTCTGCTCCGTTGCCTGGTGCAGGTTGGAGTTCCGGACCAAACACCTGAGTGTCCACAGCCTGTGTTGGCCTGCCTGGGCAGGCTGTGGTTGTGGTGGCAAGAGCCAAAGCTGTCTTGGCGTGATGGAGGAGCCAAGGGCTGCCTCTCAGCCATACTAGTGGGTGGTTCTGGAAGAAGCACCCAGGGTTGTGGCAGCATTGTCCGAAGACATGAAGCCAGGCCATCTTCCTTATGGCTTTCCTTGGGAGTTGATGATGTGTACAGCTCTTGGATTTTTTTGCTGTTCTCTCACTTTTCTGGAGAGCTTTTCAGTCGGTTAGTAGCAGGCTTTACGTGGGAAGAGACAAAAGGCTGGCTCTAAATTTGCTGGACTTATTGAGGCAAAATGTGGACTTCTTGATAAAGTGAGCCTTGTTGAAAAAGAACATAAAGGCTTAGACTCATCTTTGAAGGATTGCAGGTTTGAGAAGGGTTCAAGGGAAGCACAACAGCTGGAGGCAACCTACGAAAAGCTGCATAGGTCCGAATCCAGCCATGGCGTTGAAATGCTCTTTCTAGAAGAAGAGCTCAAAGCACAGAAGGCTGAACATGGTCAACAGGATGAAACGATGGCGCATCTATCAAGAGGGATACAGTCCCTCCAAGGTGAATCTGAATCCCTCAGATCACAAATAGCTGAAGCCAAAACAAACTGGAGACTCTTTCAAGTGAATGAGGAAGAACTGAAGCTGGCAATCAAAGAGGTTTTGAATGAAGGATCCCTACTTCCGCAAACGCAGAGACCAACAATACAAGGAGAAGCTGAAGCACAGAGGGAACAAGGAGGTGTCCAATATAAAGCAAAAATCATATTAGAGGACTCTAAAGTAGCTGGAGAACAAGTTCTAAGGGACACCGAAAATCACATGGAGTCTCTGAGTGAATGCTTGCTGAAGATCAAGGATAGATCTTCTCCAAGCCTGGGAGCCCAAAGGGATGGTGATCACCTGGAACTGGGAAAGACGAGTGAACCCGAAATTGGTGCTCACTTGGAGGATGAGTCCAAAGGAGCTTTGAGGAACCTGGTTTATGGTGATAAGCTAAAGGCCTCCTTAGAAATCTTGGAAGGAGGAAGAAATCAAAACTGTACTTTCTCATCTGAAGTGGAGAAAACCACGGAAGACCTTACAGAACACCTTAAAAGTCTGCAGACTGAACAGGCATCCTTGCAGTCAGAAAATGCACAGCTACAAAGTGAGAATGAGACCCTACAGAAGAACTTGAAAGTCATGATGGAACGCTATCAAGAAAATATGATGAAACTGCACAGGAAATTAAGAGTGGAGGAAAACTACCATGTGGAGCAAGAGGAGAAACTTTCCAAAGTCGAAGAAAAGAAGAGCCATACAATAAAAGAGCTGGAGACCTACAGAAAGAGAGCCCAATATCTTGAAGAACAATTGCAGAGTACCATTCATTCCTGTCTGGGGAAGATTATTTCCTCTGAGAAAGAAGCACATGCTAGTGAGTTGGCAGCTCGGATTGCTGAAAGAAACCTCAGCTATTTCAGGAAACAAAATGCACGCAACAGACAAAAATTAACTGAGAAGGAGCTGAGATTTGAACTTGTAGGAAAAGATCCCTATGATGCACTGGATGTTTCCAACTCAGCAATGGGCAGAAAGCCTTCTCCAAATGGGCCATCACCAATAGGTCACCCTTCATCTGAAAGGAGACCTCCTCATTTTGAAAAGAGTGTTCCACTCACACTCTCACCTTTCACCCCAGTGGGAGGAGGAAGAGGGTCAAGGGGCCCTGGAGAATCCTCTGGACCATGCGACTAGCAGTAATGGAAGAGAATCCAGCTGTCATAAGTTCACCGATTTTGAGAGAGCACCTTCTCAGACTGGGCACCTCTCTCCTCCAGGGGAACAGGCCAGCAGGCTGATGATCCCTCCGCCAGGCCAACCATATTCTTCTGATGCACGTCTTCCTCTACAGAGGCAAGATAGGTTTTACTCAAATTGTGGTAGAGCATCGCGACCAGCAGAACACAGAATTCCTAATATGCCTCCTTTGGACTCTGATTTGCCTGATTCACCTCTCCATGCTGAAAACCAAGCAACTGGCTCTGGCTCTGTGTTGGCACCTTTCCCTCCAGTCAGAGGTGCCTTGTTTCCAGTTGACCCAAGGAGTCAGTTCCTGAGAAGAGGACCTTTTTTTTCCTCCACCTCTCCCAGGAAACTTGTCTGGGAACCTGGAGATTATTTTCCACCTGACCCGCCACCCACTCCATTTCCAATGTGATGTGTCTATGCAGGGAGGGGGTTTTCCTCACAATCTTCCCCCAACAGCTGGAATTCAGCCCTCTACACCCCCATTCTGAAAGTACAAGTGAGTTCCCTGAAGGGTTCCTTCCACCTGCAAATGAGCCTGTTACTCAACATCCAGAACCAAACAAGAAACCTCACGCTGTTGCTCTCTCTTCAAATGTAATTTGACTTATCTCTCATTTTTAGTTTTTAAGTAACTGCTTTTACTTCAGTGATTGACTATACTTTGGCTCCAATTGAAGCTCAATGAAACAATAATTCTTAAGATAGTATTTTGTGAATAAAGATGGTTTA
>NW_027514974.1:0-102659 GCF_048772815.1 Callospermophilus lateralis | reverse complement strand
GAGGAAACAAACCATAGCGACAAAACTGAGAACTCCTTTATTTTGTGAAGTTTCAAAGAGCTACTACAAACCATGTTGGATTAGAGTTCCAAATTCATCTTTCTATATAGGAGAGAACAGAGGGAAACATAAATATAAAAACTGCTACTGTAGACGAACGCTTCAACCTAGAAGAACAAAATTTGGTGAGCCAAGTGGGATTTGTGTACTGATCATTAGCAACAAGTATCATCAAGATTGGGTGAAAAAATATTCGCTGGTATTTCTGAAACTCGTTATTTCTTAGAAGCTTGACAACCCCTCTCAATGAAAGTGCTTTTCCACAGTCTGTGCCTAGGGCTACTTGAAGAGGAACAAACCATAGAGACAAATCTGAGAACTCCTTTATTTTGTCAAGTTTCAAAGAGCTACTACAAACCATGTTGGATTTAGAGTTCCAAATTCATCTATCTATATTGGAGAGAACAGAGAAAAACCTAAATATAAAAACTGCTACTGTAGACGAACGCTTCAACCTAGAAGAACAAATTTGGTGAGCCAAGTGGGATTTGTGTTCTGATCATTACCTCCAAGTATCAACGAGATTGTGTGAAAAAATATTTGCTGGTATTTCGGAAACTCGTTATTTCTTAGAAGCTTGGCAACCCATCTCAATGAAAGTGCTTTTCCACAGTCTGTGCCTAGGGCTACTTGAAGAGGAAACAAACCATAGAGACAAAACTGAGAACATTTTTATTTTGTCAAGTTTCAAAGAGCTACTACAAACCATGTTGGAGTTAGAGTTCCAAATTCATCTATCTATATATGAGAGAACAGAGTGAAACCTAAATATAAAAACTGCTACTGTAGACGAACGCTTCAACCTAGAAGAACAAAATTTGGTGAGCCAAGTTTGATTTGTGTACTGATCATTACCACCAAGTATCATCAAGATTGGGTGAAAAAATATTTGCTGGTATTTCGGAAACTCGTTATTTCTTAGAAGCTTGGGAACCCCTCTCAATGAAAGTGCTTTTAAACATTCTGTGCCTGGGGCTACTTGAAGAGGAAACAAACCATAGCGACAAAACTGAGAACTCCTTTATTTTGTCAAGTTTCAAAGAGCTACTACAAACCATGTTGGATTTAGAGTTCCAAATTCATCTATCTATATAGGAGAGAACAAGGGAAACCTAAATATAAAAACTGCTACTGTAGACGAACTCTTCAACCTAGAAGAACAAAATTTGGTGAGCAAGTGGGATTTGTGTACTGACCATTAGCACCAAGTATCATCAAGATTGGGTGAAAAAATATTTGCTGGTATTTCGGAAACTCGTTTTTTTCTTAGAAGCTTGGGAACCCCTCTCAATGAAAGTGCTTTTCCACAGTCTGTGCCTGGGGATACTTGAAGAGGAAACAAACCATAGCGACAAAACTGAGAACTCCTTTATTTTGTCAAGTTTCAAAGAGCTACTACAAACCATGTTGGATTTAGAGTTCCAAATTCATCTATCTATATAGGAGAGAACAGAGAAAAACCTAAATATAAAAACTGCTACTGTAGACGAACGCTTCAACCTAGAAGACCAAAATTTGGTGAGCCAAGTGGGATTTGTGTACTTATAATGACCACCAAGTATCATCAAGATTGGGTGAAAAAATATTTGCTGGTATTTCGGAAACTCGTTATTTCTTAGAAGCTTGGGAACCCCTCTCAATGAAAGTGCTTTTCCACAGTCTGTGCCTAGGGCTACTTGATGAGGAAACAAACCATAGAGACAAATCTGAGAACTCCTTTATTTTGTCAAGTTTCAAAGAGCTACTGCAAACCATGTTTTATTTAGAGTTCCAAATTCATCTATCTATATAGGAGAGAACAGAGAGAAATCTAAATATAAAAACTGCTACTGTAGACGAACGCTTCAACCTAGAAGACCAAAATTTGGTGAGCCAAGTGGGATTTGTGTTCTGATCATTACCACCAAGTATCAACAAGATTGTGTGAAAAAATATTTGCTGGTATTTCGGAAACTCGTTATTTCTTAGAAGCTTGGCAACCCATTTCAATGAAAGTGCTTTCCACAGTCTGTTCCTAGGGCTTCTTTAAGAGGAAACAAACCATAGAGACAAAACTGAGAACTCCTTTATTTTGTCAAGTTTCAAAGAGCTACTACAAACCATGTTGGATTTAGAGTTCCAAATTCATCTATCTATATAGGAGAGAACAGAGAGAAACCTAAATATATAAACTGCTATTGTAGACGAACGTTTAAACCTAGAAGAACAAAATTTGGTGAGCCAAGTGGGATTTGTGTACTGATCATTACCACCAAGTATCGACAAGATTGTGTGAAAAAATATTTGCTGGTATTTCGGAAACTCGTTTTTTCTTGGAAGCTTGGCAACCCGTTTCAATGAAAGTGCTTTTCCTGAGTCTCTGCCTAGGGCTACTTAATGAGGAAACAAACCGTAGAGACAAAACTGAGAATTCATTTATTTTGTCAAGTTTCAAAGAGCTACTACAAACCATGTTGGATTTAGATTTCCAAATTCATCTATCTATATATGAGAAAACAGAGTGAAACCTAAATATAAAAACTGCTACTGTAGACGAACGCTTCAACCTAGAAGAACAAAATTTGGTGAGCCAAGTGGGATTTGTGTACTGATCATTACCACCAAGTATCATCAAGATTGGGTGAAAAAATATTTGCTGGTATTTCGGAAACTCGTTATTTCTTAGAAGCTTGGCAACCCATCTCAATGAAAGTGCTTTCCACAGTCTGTGCCTGGGGCTACTTGAAGAGGAAACAAACCATAGCGAGAAAACTGAGAACTCGTTTATTTTGTCAAGTTTCAAAGAGCTACTACAAACCATGTTGGATTTAGAGTTCCAAATTCATCTTTCTATATAGGAGAGAACAGAGGGAAACATAAATATAAAAACTGCTACTGTAAGCGAACGCTTCAACCTAGAAGAACAAAATGGTGAGCCAAGTGGGATTTGTGTACTGATCATTAGCAACAAGTATCATCAAGATTGGGTGAAAAAATATTCGCTGGTATTTCTGAAACTCGTTATTTCTTAGAAGCTTGGCAACCCCTCTCAATGAAAGTGCTTTTCCACAGTCTGTGCCTAGGGCTACTTGAAGAGGAACAAACCATAGAGACAAATCTGAGAACTCCTTTATTTTGTCAAGTTTCAAAGAGCTACTACAAACCATGTTGGATTTAGAGTTCCAAATTCATCTATCTATATTGGAGAGAACAGAGAAAAACCTAAATATAAAAACTGCTACTGTAGACGAACGCTTCAACCTAGAAGAACAAATTTGGTGAGCCAAGTGGGATTTGTGTTCTGATCATTACCTCCAAGTATCAACGAGATTGTGTGAAAAAATATTTGCTGGTATTTCGGAAACTCGTTATTTCTTAGAAGCTTGGCAACCCATCTCAATGAAAGTGCTTTTCCACAGTCTGTGCCTAGGGCTACTTGAAGAGGAAACAAACCATAGAGACAAAACTGAGAACATTTTTATTTTGTCAAGTTTCAAAGAGCTACTACAAACCATGTTGGAGTTAGAGTTCCAAATTCATCTATCTATATATGAGAGAACAGAGTGAAACCTAAATATAAAAACTGCTACTGTAGACGAACGCTTCAACCTAGAAGAACAAAATTTGGTGAGCCAAGTGGGATTTGTGTACTGATCATTACCACCAAGTATCATCAAGATTGGGTGAAAAAATATTTGCTGGTATTTCGGAAACTCGTTATTTCTTAGAAGCTTGGGAACCCCTCTCAATGAAAGTGCCTTTCCACAGTCTGTTCCTGGGGCTACTTGAAGAGGAAACAAACCATAGCGACAAAACTCAGAACTCCTTTATTTTGTCAAGTTTCAAAGAGCTACTACAAACCATGTTGGATTTAGAGTTCCAAATTCATCTTTCTATATAGGAGAGAACAGAGGGAACCCTAAATATAAAAACTGCTACTGTAGACGAACTCTTCAACCTAGAAGAACAAAATTTGGTGAGCCAAGTGGGATTTGTGTACTGATCATTACCACCAAGTATGATCAAGATTGGGTGAAAAAATATTCGCTGGTATTTCGGAAACTCGTTATTTCTTAGAAGCTTGGCAACCCCTCTCAATGAAAGTGCTTTTCCACAGTCTGTGCCTAGGGCTACTTGAAGAGGATACAAACCATAGAGACATATCTGAGACCTCCTTTATTTTGTCAAGTTTCAAAGAGCTACTACAAACCATGTTGGATTTAGAGTTCCAAATTCATCTTTCTATATAGGAGAGAACAGAGGGAAACCTAAATATAAAAACTGCTACTGTAGACGAAGGCTTCAACCTAGAAGAACAAAATTTTGTGAGCCAAGTGGGATTTGTGTACTGACCATTAGCACCAAGTATCATCAAGATTGGGTGAAAAAATATTTGCTGGTATTTCGGAAACGCGTTATTTCTTAGAAGCTTGGCAACCCCTCTCAATGAAAGTGCTTTTCCACAGACTGTGCCTGGGGCTACTTGAAGAGGAAACAAACCATGGCGACAAAACTGAGAACTCCTTTATTTTGTCAAGTTTCAAAGAGCTACTACAAACCATGTTGGATTTAGTGTTCCAAATTCATCTATCTATATGGAGAGAACAGAGAGAAATCTAAATATAAAAACTGCTACTGTAGACGAACGCTTCAACCTAGAAGACCAAAATTTGGTGAGCCAAGTGGGATTTGTGTACTTATCATGACCACCAAGTATCATCAAGATTGGGTGAAAAAATATTTGCTGGTATTTCGGAAACTCGTTATTTCTTAGAAGCTTGGGAACCCCACTCAATGAAAGTGCTTTTCCACAGTCTGTGCCTAGGGCTACTTGATGAGGAAACAAACCATAGGGACAAATCTGAGAACTCCTTTATTTTGTCAAGTGTCAAAGAGCTACTGCAAACCATGTTGGATTTAGAGTTCCAAATTCATCTATCTATATAGGAGAGAACAGAGAGAAACCTAAATATATAAACTGCTATTGTAGATGAACGTTTAAACCTAGAAGAACAAAATTTGGTGAGCCAAGTGGGATTTGTGTACTGATCATTACCACCAAGTATCGACAAGATTGTGTGAAAAATTATTTGCTGGTATTTCGGAAACTCGTTATTTCTTAGAAGCTTGGGATCCCCTCTCAATGAAAGTGCTTTTAAACATTCTGTGCCTGGGGCTACTTGAAGAGGAAACAAACCATTGCGACAAAACTGAGAACTCCTTTATTTTGTCAAGTTTCAAAGAGCTACTACAAACCATGTTGGATTTAGAGTTCCAAATTCATCTATCTATATAGGAGAGAACAAGGGAAACCTAAATATAAAAACTGCTACTGTAGACGAACTCTTCAACCTAGAAGAACAAAATTTGGTGAGCCAAGTGGGATTTGTGTACTGACCATTAGCACCAAGTATCATCAAGATTGGGTGAAAAAATATTTGCTGGTATTTCGGAAACTCGTTTTTTTCTTAGAAGCTTGGGAACCTCTCTCAATGAAAGTGCTTTTCCACAGTCTGTGCCTGGGGATACTTGAAGAGGAAACAAACCATAGCGACAAAACTGAGAACTCCTTTATTTTGTCAAGTTTCAAAGAGCTACTACAAACCATGTTGGATTTAGAGTTCCAAATTCATCTATCTATATAGGAGAGAACAGAGAAAAACCTAAATATAAAAACTGCTACTGTAGACGAACGCTTCAACCTAGAAGACCAAAATTTGGTGAGCCAAGTGGGATTTGTGTACTTATAATGACCACCAAGTATCATCAAGATTGGGTGAAAAAATATTTGCTGGTATTTCGGAAACTCGTTATTTCTTAGAAGCTTGGGAACCCCTCTCAATGAAAGTGCTTTTCCACAGTCTGTGCCTAGGGCTACTTGATGAGGAAACAAACCATAGAGACAAATCTGAGAACTCCTTTATTTTGTCAAGTTTCAAAGAGCTACTGCAAACCATGTTGGATTTAGAGTTCCAAATTCATCTATCTATATAGGAGAGAACAGAGAGAAATCTAAATATAAAAACTGCTACTGTAGACGAACGCTTCAACGTAGAAGACCAAAATTTGGTGAGCCAAGTGGGATTTGTGTACTGATCATTACCACCAAGTATCGACAAGATTGTGTGAAAAAATATTTGCTGGTATTTCGGAAACTCGTTTTTTCTTGGAAGCTTGGCAACCCGTTTCAATGAAAGTGCTTTTCTCGAGTCTCTGCCTAGGGCTACTTAATGAGGAAACAAACCATAGAGACAAAACTGAGAATTCATTTATTTTGTCAAGTTTCAAAGAGCTACTACAAACCATGTTGGATTTAGATTTCCAAATTCATCTATCTATATATGAGAAAACAGAGTGAAACCTAAATATAAAAACTGCTACTGTAGACGAACGTTTAAACCTAGAAGAACAAAATTTGGTGAGCCAAGTGGGATTTGTGTACTGATCATTAGCAACAAGTATCATCAAGATTGGGTGAAAAAATATTCGCTGGTATTTCTGAAACTCGTTATTTCTTAGAAGCTTGGCAACCCCTCTCAATGAAAGTGCTTTTCCACAGTCTGTGCCTAGGGCTACTTGAAGAGGAACAAACCATAGAGACAAATCTGAGAACTCCTTTATTTTGTCAAGTTTCAAAGAACTACTACAAACCATGTTGGATTTAGAGTTCCAAATTCATCTATCTATATTGGAGAGAACAGAGAAAAACCTAAATATAAAAACTGCTACTGTAGACGAACGCTTCAACCTAGAAGAACAAATTTGGTGAGCCAAGTGGGATTTGTGTTCTGATCATTACCTCCAAGTATCAACAAGATTGTGTGAAAAAATATTTGCTGGTATTTCGGAAACTCGTTATTTCTTAGAAGCTTGGCAACCCATCTCAATGAAAGTGCTTTCCACAGTCTGTGCCTAGGGCTTCCTTAAGAGGAAACAAACCATAGAGACAAAACTGAGAACTCCTTTATTTTGTCAAGTTTCAAAGAGCTACTACAAACCATGTTGGATTTAGAGTTCCAAATTCATCTATCTATATAG
The DNA here is from genome assembly GCF_048772815.1 of Callospermophilus lateralis. Lineage (NCBI taxonomy): Eukaryota > Metazoa > Chordata > Mammalia > Rodentia > Sciuridae > Callospermophilus > Callospermophilus lateralis. The sequence continues at coordinate 95,582 of NW_027514974.1, read as the reverse complement.
GAGAGAACAGAGAGAAACCTAAATATATAAACTGCTATTGTAGACGAACGTTTAAACCTAGAAGAACAAAATTTGGTGAGCCAAGTGGGATTTGTGTACTGATCATTACCACCAAGTATCGACAAGATTGTGTGAAAAAATATTTGCTGGTATTTCGGAAACTCGTTTTTTCTTGGAAGCTTGGCAACCCGTTTCAATGAAAGTGCTTTTCCCGAGTCTCTGCCTAGGGCTACTTAATGAGGAAACAAACCATAGAGACAAAACTGAGAATTCATTTATTTTGTCAAGTTTCAAAGAGCTACTACAAACCATGTTGGATTTAGATTTCCAAATTCATCTATCTATATATGAGAAAACAGAGTGAAACCTAAATATAAAAACTGCTACTGTAGACGAACGCTTCAACCTAGAAGAACAAAATTTGGTGAGCCAAGTGGGATTTGTGTACTGATCATTACCACCAAGTATCATCAAGATTGGGTGAAAAAATATTTGCTGGTATTTCGGAAACTCGTTATTTCTTAGAAGCTTGGCAACCCATCTCAATGAAAGTGCTTTCCACAGTCTGTGCCTGGGGCTACTTGAAGAGGAAACAAACCATAGCGACAAAACTGAGAACTCCTTTATTTTGTGAAGTTTCAAAGAGCTACTACAAACCATGTTGGATTTAGAGTTCCAAATTCATCTTTCTATATAGGAGAGAACAGAGGGAAACATAAATATAAAAACTGCTACTGTAGACGAACGCTTCAACCTAGAAGAACAAAATTTGGTGAGCCAAGTGGGATTTGTGTACTGATCATTAGCAACAAGTATCATCAAGATTGGGTGAAAAAATATTCGCTGGTATTTCTGAAACTCGTTATTTCTTAGAAGCTTGGCAACCCCTCTCAATGAAAGTGCTTTTCCACAGTCTGTGCCTAGGGCTACTTGAAGAGGAACAAACCATAGAGACAAATCTGAGAACTCCTTTATTTTGTCAAGTTTCAAAGAGCTACTACAAACCATGTTGGATTTAGAGTTCCAAATTCATCTATCTATATTGGAGAGAACAGAGAAAAACCTAAATATAAAAACTGCTACTGTAGACGAACGCTTCAACCTAGAAGAACAAATTTGGTGAGCCAAGTGGGATTTGTGTTCTGATCATTACCTCCAAGTATCAACAAGATTGTGTGAAAAAATATTTGCTGGTATTTTGGAAACTCGTTATTTCTTAGAAGCTTTGCAACCCATCTCAATGAAAGTGCTTTTCCACAGTCTGTGCCTAGGGCTACTTGAAGAGGAAACAAACCATAGAGACAAAACTGAGAACATTTTTATTTTGTCAAGTTTCAAAGAGCTACTACAAACCATGTTGGAGTTAGAGTTCCAAATTCATCTATCTATATATGAGAGAACAGAGTGAAACCTAAATATAAAAACTGCTACTGTAGACGAACGCTTCAACCTAGAAGAACAAAATTTGGTGAGCCAAGTGGGATTTGTGTACTGATCATTACCACCAAGTATCATCAAGATTGGGTGAAAAAATATTTGCTGGTATTTCGGAAACTCGTTATTTCTTAGAAGCTTGGGAACCCCTCTCAATGAAAGTGCCTTTCCACAGTCTGTGCCTGGGGCTACTTGAAGAGGAAACAAACCATAGCGACAAAACTCAGAACTCCTTTATTTTGTCAAGTTTCAAAGAGCTACTACAAACCATGTTGGATTTAGAGTTCCAAATTCATCTTTCTATATAGGAGAGAACAGAGGGAACCCTAAATATAAAAACTGCTACTGTAGACGAACTCTTCAACCTAGAAGAACAAAATTTGGTGAGCCAAGTGGGATTTGTGTACTGATCATTACCACCAAGTATGATCAAGATTGGGTGAAAAAATATTCGCTGGTATTTCGGAAACTCGTTATTTCTTAGAAGCTTGGCAACCCCTCTCAATGAAAGTGCTTTTCCACAGTCTGTGCCTAGGGCTACTTGAAGAGGATACAAACCATAGAGACATATCTGAGACCTCCTTTATTTTGTCAAGTTTCAAAGAGCTACTACAAACCATGTTGGATTTAGAGTTCCAAATTCATCTTTCTATATAGGAGAGAACAGAGGGAAACCTAAACATAAAAACTGCTACTGTAGACGAAGGCTTCAACCTAGAAGAACAAAATATTGTGAGCCAAGTGGAATTGTGTACTGACCATTAGCACCAAGTATCATCAAGATTGGGTGAAAAAATATTTGCTGGTATTTCGGAAACGCGTTATTTCTTAGAAGCTTGGCAACCCCTCTCAATGAAAGTGCTTTTCCACAGACTGTGCCTGGGGCTACTTGAAGAGGAAACAAACCATGGCGACAAAACTGAGAACTCCTTTATTTTGTCAAGTTTCAAAGAGCTACTACAAACCATGTTGGATTTAGTGTTCCAAATTCATCTATCTATATAGGAGAGAACAGAGAGAAATCCAAATATAAAAACTGCTACGGTAGATGAACGCTTCAACCTAGAAGACCAAAATTTGGTGAGCCAAGTGGGATTTGTGTACTTATCATGACCACCAAGTATCATCAAGATTGGGTGAAAAAATATTTGCTGGTATTTCCTAAACTCGTTATTTCTTAGAAGCTTGGGAACCCCTCTCAATGAAAGTGCTTTTCCACAGTCTGTGACTGGGGCTACTTGAATAGGAAACAAACCATAGCGACAAAACTGAGAACTCCTTTATTTTGTCAAGTTTCAAAGAGCTACTGCAAACCATGTTGGATTTAGAGTTCCAAATTCATCTTTAGATATAGGAGAGAACAGAGGGAAACCTAAATATAAAAAACTGCTACTGTAGACGAACGCTTCAACCTAGAAGAACAAAATTTGGTGAGCCAAGTGGGATTTGTGTACTTATCATGACCACCAAGTATCATCAAGATTGGGTGAAAAAATATTTGCTGGTATTTCGGAAACTCGTTATTTCTTAGAAGCTTGGGAACCCCTCTCAATGAAAGTGCTTTTCCACAGTCTGTGCCTAGGGCTACTTGATGAGGAAACAAACAATAGAGACAAATCTGAGAACTCCTTTATTTTGTCAAGTTTCAAAGAGCTACTGCAAACCATGTTGGATTTAGAGTTCCAAATTCATCTATCTATATAGGAGAGAACAGTGAGAAATCTAAATATAAAAACTGCTACTGTAGACAAACGCTTCAACCTAGAACACCAAAATTAGGTGAGCCAAGTGGGATTTGTGTACTGATCCTTACCACCAAGTATCAACAAGATTGTGTGAAAAAATATTTGCCGGTATTTCGGAAACTCGTTATTTCTAAGAAGCTTGGCAACCCATCACAATGAAAGTGCTTTCCACAGTCTGTGCCTAGGGCTACTTTAAGAGGAAACAAACCATAGAGACAAAACTGAGAACTCCTTTATTTTGTCAAGTATCAAAGAGCTACTACAAACCATGTTGGATTTAGAGTTCCAAATTCATCTACCTATATAGGAGAGAACAGAGGGAAACCTAAATATAAAAACTGCTACTGTAGACGAACGCTACAACCTAGAAGAACAAAATTTGGTGAGCCAATTGGGATTTGTGGACTGATCATTACCACCAAGTATCATCAAGATTGGGTGAAAAAATATTTGCTGGTATTTCGGAAACTCGTTATTTCTTAGAAGCTTGGCAACCCCTCTCAATGAAAGTGCTTTTCCACAGTCTGTGCCTAGGGCGACTTGAAGAGGAAACAAATCATAGAGACAAATCTGAGAACTCCTTTATTTTGTCAAGTTTCAAAGAGCTACTACAAACCATGTTGGATTTAGAGTTCCAAATTCATCTATCTATATAGGAGAGAACAGAGGGAAAGCTAAATATAAAAACTGCTACTGTAGACGAACGCTTCAACCTAGAAGAACTAAATTTGGTGAGCCAAGTGGGATTTGTGTACTGATCATTAGCAACAAGAATCATCAAATTTATGTGAAAAAATATTTGCTGGTATTTCGGAAACTCGTTATTTCTTAGAAGCTTGGCAACCCCTCTCAATGAAAGTGCTTTTCCAAGGTCTGTGCCTAGGGCTACTTGAAGAGGAAACAAACCATAGAGACAAATCTGAGAACTACTTTATTTTGTCAAGTTTCAAAGAGCTACTACAAACCATGTTGGATTTAGAGTTCCAAATTCATCTATCTATATAGGAGAGAACAGAGAGAAACATAAATATATAAACTGCTATTGTAGACGAACGCTTCAACCTAGAAGAACAAAATTTGGTGAGCCAAGTGGGATTTGTGTACTGATCATTACCACCAAGTATCGACAAGATTGTGTGAAAAAATATTTGCTGGTATTTCGGAAACTCGTTATTTCTTAGAAGCTTGGCAACCCATCTCAATGAAAGTGCTTTCCACAGTCTGTGCCTGGGGCTACTTGAAGAGGAAACAAACCATAGCGACAAAACTGAGATCTCCTTTATTTTGTCAAGTTTCAAAGTGCTACTACAAACCATGTTGGATTTAGAGTTCCAAATTCATCTTTCTATATAGGAGAGAACAGAGGGAAACCTAAATATAAAAACTGCTACTGTAGACGAACGCTTCAACCTAGAAGAACAAAATTTGGTGAGCCAAGTGGGATTTGTGTACTGATCATTAGCAACAAGTATCATCAAGATTGGGTGAAAAAATATTCGCTGGTATTTCGGAAACTTGTTATTTCTTAGAAGCTTGGCAACCCCTCTCAATGAAAGTGCTTTTCCACAGTCTGTGCCTAGGGCTACTTGAAGAGGAACAAACCATAGCGACAAATCTGAGAACTCCTTTATTTTGTCAAGTTTCAAAGAGCTACTACAAACCATGTTGGATTTAGAGTTCCAAATTCATCTTTCTATATAGGAGAGAAAAAAGGGAACCCTAAATATAAAAACTGCTACTGTAGACGAACGCTTCAACCTAGAAGAACAAAATTTGGTGAGCCAAGTGGGATTTGTGTACTGATCATGACCACCAAGTATCATCAAGATTGGGTGAAAAAATATTTGCTGGTATTTCGAAACTCGTTATTTCTTAGAAGCTTGGAAACCCCTCTCAATGAAAGTGCTTTTCCACAGTCTGTGCCTAGGGCTACTTGATGAGGAAACAAACCATGAAGACAAATCTGTAAACTCCTTTATTTTGTCAAGTTGCAAAGAGCTACTGCAAACCATGTTGGATTTAGAGTTCCAAATTCATCTATCTATATAGGAGAGAACAGAGAGAAACCTAAATATAAAAACTGCTACTGTAGATGAACGCTTCAACCTAGAAGAACAAAATTTGGTAAGCCAAGTGGGATTTGTGTACTGATCATTACCACCAAGTATCATCAAGTTTGGGTGAAAAAATATTTGCTGGTATTTCGGAAACTAGTTATTTCTTAGAATCTTGGCAACCCCTCTCAATGAAAGTGCTATTCCTAAGTCTGTGCCTAGGGCTACTTGAAGAGGAAACAAACCACAGAGACAAATCTGAGAACTCCTTTATTTTGTCAAGTTTCAAAGAGCTACAACAAACCATGTTGGATTTAGAGTTCCAAATTCATCTATCTATATAGGAGAGAACAGAGAGAAACCTAAATATAAAAACTGCTACTGTAGACGAACGCTTCAACCTAGAAGAACAAAGTTTGGTGAGCCAAGTGGGATTTGTGTACTGATCATTACCACCAAGTATCATCAAGATTGGGTGAAAAAATATTTGCTGGTATTTCGGAAACTCGTTATTTCGTAGAGGCTTGGCAACCCCTCTCAATGAAAGTGCTTTCCACAGTCTGTGCCTAGGGCTACTTGAAGAGGAAACAAACCATAGAGACAAAACTGAGAACTCCTTTATTTTGTCAAGTTTCAAAGAGCTACTACAAACCATGTTGGATTTAGAGTTCCAAATTCATCTATCTGTATAGGAGAGAACACAGGGAAACCTAAATATAAAAACTGCTACTGTACACGAACGCTTCAATCTAGAAGAACTAAATTTGGTGAGCCAAGTGGGATTTGTGTACTGATCATTAGCAACAAGTATCATCACGATTGGGTGAAAAAATATTTGCTGGTATTTCGAAAATCGTTATTTCTTAGAAGCTTGGCAACCCCTCTCAATGAAAGTGCTTTTCCACAGTCTGTGCCTAGGGCAACTTGAAGAGGAAACAAACCATAGGGACAAATCTGAGAACTCCTTTATTTTGTCAAGTTTCAAAGAGCTACTACAAACCATGTTGGATTTAGAGTTCCAAATTCATCTATCTATATAGGAGAGAACAGAGGGAAACTTAAATATAAAACTGCTACTGTAGACGAACGCTTCAACCTAGAAGAACCAAATTTCGTGAGCCAAGTGGGATTTGTGTACTGATCATTACCACTAAGAATCATCAAATTTGGGTGAAAAAATATTTGCTGGTATTTCGGAAACTCGTTATTTCTTAGAAGCTTGGCAACCTCTCTCAATGAAAGTGCTTTTCCAAGGTCTGTGCCTAGGGCTACTTGAAGAGGAAACAAACCATAGAGACAAAACTGAGAACTCCTTTATTTTGTCAAGTTTCAAAGAGCTACTACAAACCATGTTGGATTTAGAGTTCCAAATTCATCTATCTATATAGGAGAGAAAAGAGGGAAACCTAAATATAAAAACTGCTACTGTAGACGAACGCTTCAACCTAGAAGAACAAAATTTGGTAAGCCCAGTGGGATTTGTGTACTGATCATTACCACCAAGTATCATCAAGATTGGGTCAAAAAATATTTGCTGGTATTTCAGAAACTCATTATTTCTTAGAAGCCTGGCAACCCCTCTCAATGAAAGTGCTTTCCACAGTCTGTGCCTAGGGCTACTTTAAGAGGAAACAAACCATAGAGACAAAACTGAGAACTCCTTTATTTTGTCAAGTTTCAAAGAGCTACTACAAACCATGTTGGATTTAGAGTTCCAAATTCATCTATCTATATAGGAGAGAACAGAGAGAAACCTAAATATAAAAACTGCTACTGTAGACGAACGCTTCAACCTAGAAGAACAAAATTTGGTGAGGCAAGTGGGATTTGTGTACTGATCACTACCACCAAGTATCATCAAGATTGGGTGAAGAAATATTTGCTGGTATTTCGGAAACTCGTTATTTCTTAGAAGCTTGGCAACCAATCTCAAAGAAAGTGCTTTCCACAGTCTGTGCCTAGGGCTACTTGAAGAGGAAACAAACCATAGAGACAAATCTGAGAACTCCTTTATTTTCTCAAGTTTTAAAGAGCTACTACAAACCATGTTGGATTTAGAGTTCCAAATTCATCTATGTATATAGGAGAGAACAGAGAGAAACCTAAATATAAAAACTGCTACTGAAGACGAACGCTTCAACCTAGAAGAACAAAATTTGGTGAGGCAAGTGGGATTTGTGTACTGATCACTACCACCAAGTATCATCAAGATTGTGTGAAAAAATATTTGCTGGTATTTCGGAAACTCGTTATTTCTTAGAAGCTTTGGAACCCCTCTCAATGAAAGTGCTTTTCCACAGTCTGTGCCTAGGGCTACTTGATGAGGAAACAAACCATAGAGACAAATCTGAGAACTCCTTTATATTGTCAAGTTTCAAAGAGCTACTGCAAACCATGTTGGATTTAGAGTTCCAAATTCATCTATCTATATAGGAGAGAACAGTGAGAAATCTAAATATAAAAACTGCTACTGTAGATGAACGCTTCAACCTAGAAGACCAAAATTTGGTGAGCCAATTGGGATTTGTGTACTGATCATTACCACCAAGTATCAACAAGATTGTGTGAAAAAATATTTGCTGGTATTTCGGAAACTCGTTATTTCTTAGAAGCTTGGCAACCCATCTCAATGAAAGTGCTTTCCACAGTCTGTGCCTAGGGCTTCTTTAAGAGGAAACAAACCATAGAGACAAAACTGAGAACTCCTTTATTTTGTCAAGTTTCAAAGAGCTACTACAAACCATGTTGGATTTAGAGTTCCAAATTCATCTTTCTATATAGGAGAGAACAGAGGGAACCCTAAATATAAAAACTGCTACTGTAGACGAACGCTTCAACCTAGAAGAACAAAATTTGGTGAGCCAAGTGGGATTTGTGTACTGACCATTAGCACCAAGTATCATCAAGATTGGGTGAAAAAATATTTGCTGGTATTTCGGAAACTCGTTATTTCTTAGAAGCTTGGGAACCCCTCTCAATGAAAGTGCTTTTCCACAGTCTGTGCCTAGGGCTACTTGAAGAGGAAACAAACCATAGAGACAAAACTGAGAACTCCTTTATTTTGTCAAGTTTCAAAGAACTACTGCAAACCATGTTGGATTTAGAGTTCCAAATTCATCTATCTATATAGGAGAGAACAGAGAGAAATCTAAATATAAAAACTGCTACTGTAGACGAACGCTTCAACCTAGAAGACCAAAATTTGGTGAGCCAAGTGGGATTTGTGTTCTGATCATTACCACCAAGTATCAACAAGATTGTGTGAAAAAATACTTGCTGGTATTTGGGAAACTCGTTATTTCTTAGAAGCTTGGCAACCCATCTCAATGAAAGTGCTTTCCACAGTCTGTGCCTACGGCTACTTTAAGAGGAAATAAACCATAGAGACAAAACTGAGAACTCCTTTATTTTGTCAAGTATCAAAGAGCTACTACAAACCATGTTGGATTTAGAGTTCCAAATTCATCTATCTATATAGGAGAGAACAGAGGGAAACCTAAATATAAAAACTGCTACTGTAGACGATCGCTTCAACCTAGAAGAACAAAATTTGGTGAGCCAAGTGGGATTTGTGTACTGATCAGTACCACCAAGTATCATCAAGATTGGGTGAAAAAATATTTGCTGGTATTTCGGAAACTCGTTATTTCTTAGAAGCTTGGCAACCCCTCTGAATGAAAGTGCTTTTCCACAGTCTGTGCCTAGGGCTACTTGAAGAGGAAACAAACCATAGAGACAAAACTGAGAACTCCTTTATTTTGTCAAGTTTCAAAGAGCTACTACAAACCATGTTGGATTTAGAGTTCCAAATTCATCTATCTATATAGGAGAGAACAGAGGGAAAGCTAAATATAAATACTGCTACTGTAGACGAACGCTTCAACCTAGAAGAACTAAATTTGGTGAGCCAAGTGGGATTTGTGTACTGATCATTAGCAACAAGAATCATCAAATTTATGTGAAAAAATATTTGCTGGTATTTCGGAAACTCGTTATTTCTTAGAAGCTTGGCAACCCCTCTCAATGAAAGTGCTTTTCCAAGGTCTGTGCCTAGGGCTACTTGAAGAGGAAACAAACCATAGAGACAAATCTGAGAACTCCTTTATTTTGTCAAGTTTCAAAGAGCTACTACAAACCATGTTGGATTTAGAGTTCCAAATTCATCTATCTATATATGAGAGAACAGAATGAAACCTAAAGATAAAAACTGCTACTGTAGACGAACGCTTCAACCTAGAAGAACAAAATTTGGTGAGCCAAGTGGGATTTGTGTACTGATCATTACCACCAAGTATCATCAAGATTGGGTGAAAAAATATTTGCTGGTATTTCGGAAACTCTTTATTTCTTAGAAGCTTGGCAACCCATCTCAATGAAAGTGCTTTCCACAGTCTGTGCCTGGGGCTACTTGAAGAGGAAACAAACCATAGCGACAAAACTGAGAACTCCTTTATTTTGTCAAGTTTCAAAGAGCTACTACAAACCATGTGGGATTTAGAGTTCCAAATTCATCTTTCTATATAGGAGAGAACAGAGGGAAACCTAAATATAAAAACTGCTACTGTAGACGAACGCTTCAACCTAGAAGAACAAAATTTGGTGAGCCAAGTGGGATTTGTGTACTGATCATTAGCAACAAGTATCATCAAGATTGTGTGAAAAAGTATTCGCTGGTATTTCGGAAACTCGTTATTTCTTAGAAGCTTGGCAACCCCTCTCAATGAAAGTGCTTTCCACAGTCTGTGCCTAGGGCTACTTGAAGAGGAAACAAACCATAGAGACAAATTTGAGACCTCGTTTATTTTGTCAAGTTTCAAAGAGCTACTGCAAACCATGTTGGATTTAGAGTTCCAAATTCATCTATCTATATAGGAGAGAACAGAGAGAAACCTAAATATAAAAACTGCTACTGTAGATGAACGCTTCAACCTAGAAGAACAAAATTTGGTAAGCCAAGTGGGATTTGTGTACTGATCATTACCACCAAGTATCATCAAGTTTGGGTGAAAAAATATTTGCTGGTATTTCGGAAACTCGTTATTTCTTAGAATCTTGGCAACCCCTCTCAATGAAAGTGCTATTCCAAAGTCTGTGCCTAGGGCTACTTGAAGAGGAAACAAACCACAGAGACAAATCTGAGAACTCCTTTATTTTGTCAAGTTTCAAAGAGCTACAACAAACCATGTTGGATTTAGAGTTCCAAATTCATCTATCTATATAGGAGAGAACAGAGAGAAACCTAAATATAAAAACTGCTACTGTAGACGAACGCTTCAACCTAGAAGAACAAAGTTTGGTGAGCCAAGTGGGATTTGTGTACATATCATTACCACCAAGTATCATCAAGTTGGGTGAAAAAATATTTGCTGGTATTTCGGAAAATCGTTATTTCTTAGAAGCTTGGCAACCCATCTCAATGAAAGTGCTTTCCACAGTCTGTGCCTAGGGCTACTTGAAGAGGAAACAAACCATAGAGACAAATTTGAGACCTCGTTTATTTTGTCAAGTTTCAAAGAGCTACTACAAACCATGTTGGATTTAGAGTTCTAAATTCATCTATCTATATATGAGAGATCAGAGTGAAACCGAAATATCAAAACTGCTACTGTAGACGAACGCTTCAACCTAGAAGAACAAAATTTGGTGAGCCAAGTGGGATTTGTGTACTGATCATGACCACAAAGTATCATCAAGATTGGGTGAAAAAATATTTGCTTGTATTTCGGAAACTCGTAATTTCTTAGAAGCTTTGTAACCCCTCTCAATGAAAGTGCTTTTCCACAGTCTGTGCCTAGGGCTACTTGAAGAGGAAACAAACCATAGAGACAAAACTGAGAACTCCTTTATTTTGTCAAGTTTCAAAGAGCTACTACATACCATGTTGGATTTAGAGTTCCAAATTCATCTATCTATATGGGAGAGAACAGAGGGAAACCTAAATATAAAAACTGCTACTGTAGACGAACGCTTCAACCTAGAAGAACAAAATTTGGTGAGCCAAGTGGGATTTGTGTACTGATCATTACCACCAAGTATCATCAAGATTGGCTGAAAAAATATTTGCTGGTATTTCGGAAACTCGTTATTTCTTAGAGGCTTGGCAACCCCTCTCAATGAAAGTGCTTTCCACAGCCTGTGCCTAGGGCTACTTGAAGAGGAAACAAACCATAGAGACAAAACTGAGAACTCCTTTATTTTGTCAAGTTTCAAAGAGCTACTACAAACCATGTTGTATTTAGAGTTCCAAATTCATCTATCTGTATAGGAGAGAACACAGGGAAACCTAAATATAAAAACTGCTACTGTACACGAAAACTTCAATCTAGAAGAACTAAATTTGGTGAGAAAAGTGGGATTTGTGTACTGATCATTAGCAACAAGTATCATCACGATTGGGTGAAAAAATATTTGCTGGTATTTCGAAAATCGTTATTTCTTAGAAGCTTGGGAACCCCTCTCAATGAAAGTGCTTCTCCACAGTCTGTGCCTAGGGCAACTTGAAGGGAAACAAACCATAGGGACAAATCTGAGAACTCCTTTATTTTGTCAAGTTTCAAAGAGCTACTACAAACCATGTTGGATTTAGAGTTCCAAATTCATCTATCTATATAGGAGAGAACAGAGGGAAACTTAAATATAAAACTGCTACTGTAGACGAACGCTTCAACCTAGAAGAACAAAATTTCGTGAGCCAAGTGGGATTTGTGTACTGATCATTACCACTAAGAATCATCAAATTTGGGTGAAAAAATATTTGCTGGTATTTCGGAAACTCGTTATTTCTTAGAAGCTTGGCAACCTGTCTCAATGAAAGTGCTTTTCCAAGGTCTGTGCCTAGGGCTACTTGAAGAGGAAACAAACCATAGAGACAAAACTGAGAACTCCTTTATTTTGTCAAGTTTCAAAGAGCTACTACAAACCATGTTGGATTTAGAGTTCCAAATTCATCTATCTATATAGGAGAGAACAGAGGGAAACCTAAATATAAAAACTGCTACTGTACACGAATGCTTCATCCTAGATGAACAAAAATTGGTTAGCCAAGTGGGATTTGTGTGCTGATCATTACCACCAAGTATCATCAAGTTTGGGTGAAAAAATATTTCCTGGTATTTCGGAAACTCGATATTTCTTAGAAGCTTGGCAACCCCTCTCAATGAAAGTGCTTTTAAACAGTCTGTGCCTAGGGCTACTTGAAGAGGAAACAAACCATAGAGACAAAACTGAGAACTCCTTTATTTTGTCAAGTTTCAAAGAGCTACTGCAAACCATGTTGGATTTAGAGTTCCAAATTCATCTACCTATATAGGAGAGAACAGATAGAAATCTAAATATAAAAACTGCTACTGTAGACGAACGCTTCAACCTAGAAGACCAAAATTTGGTGAGCCAAGTGGGATTTGTGTACTGATCCTTACCACCAAGTATCAACAAGATTGTGTGAAAAAATATTTGCTGGTATTTCGGAAACTCGTTATTTCTTAGAAGCTTGGCAACCCATCTCAATGAAAGTGCTTTCCACAGTCTGTGCCTACGGCTACTTTAAGAGGAAATAAACCATAGAGACAAAACTGAGAACTCCTTTATTTTGTCAAGTATCAAAGAGCTACTACAAACCATGTTGGATTTAGAGTTCCAAATTCATCTATCTATATAGGAGAGAACAGAGGGAAACCTAAATATAAAAACTGCTACTGTAGACGAACGCTTCAACCTAGAAGAACAAAATTTGGTGAGCCAAGTGGGATTTGTGTACTGATCAGTACCACCAAGTATCATCAAGATTGGGTGAAAAAATATTTGCTGGTATTTCGGAAACTCGTTATTTCTTAGAAACTTGGCAACCCCTCTGAATGAAAGTGCTTTCCACAGTCTGGGCCTAGGGCTGCTTGAAGAGGAAACAAACCATAGAGACAAATCTGAGAACTCCTTTATTTTGTCAAGTTTCAAAGAGCTACTACAAACCATGTTGGATTTAGAGTTCCAAATTCATCTATCTATATAGGAGAGAACAGAGGGAAAGCTAAATATAAATACTGCTACTGTAGACGAACGCTTCAACCTAGAAGAACTAAATTTGGTGAGCCAAGTGGGATTTGTGTACTGATCATTAGCAACAAGAATCATCAAATTTATGTGAAAAAATATTTGCTGGTATTTCGGAAACTCGTTATTTCTTAGAAGCTTGGCAACCCCTCTCAATGAAAGTGCTTTTCCAAGGTATGTGCCTAGGGCTACTTGAAGAGGAAACAAACCATAGAGACAAATCTGAGAACTCCTTTATTTTGTCAAGTTTCAAAGAGCTACTACAAACCATGTTGGATTTAGAGTTCCAAATTCATCTATCTATATAGGAGAGAACAGAATGAAACCTAAATATAAAAACTGCTACTGTAGACGAACGCTTCAACCTAGAAGAACAAAATTTGGTGAGCCAAGTGGGATTTGTGTACTGATCATTACCACCAAGTATCATCAAGATTGGGTGAAAAAATATTTGCTGGTATTTCGGAAACTCGTTATTTCTTAGAAGCTTGGCAACCCATCTCAATGAAAGTGCTTTCCGCAGTCTGTGCCTGGGTCTACTTGAAGAGGAAACAAACCATAGCGACAAAACTGAGAACTCCTTTATTTTGTCAAGTTTCAAAGAGCTACTACAAACCATGTGGGATTTAGAGTTCCAAATTCATCTTTCTATATAGGAGAGAACAGAGGGAAACCTAAATATAAAAACTGCTACTGTAGACGAACGCTTCAACCTAGAAGAACAAAATTTGGTGAGCCAAGTGGGATTTGTGTACTGATCATTAGCAACAAGTATCATCAAGATTGTGTGAAAAAGTATTCGCTGGTATTTCGGAAACTCGTTATTTCTTAGAAGCTTGGCAACCCCTCTCAATGAAAGTGCTTTTCCACAGTCTGTGCCTAGGGCTACTTGAAGAGGAACAAACCATAGCGACAAATCTGAGAACTCCTTTATTTTGTCAAGTTTCAAAGAGCTACTACAAACCATGTTGGATTTAGAGTTCCAAATTCATCTTTCTATATAGGAGAGAAAAGAGGGAACCCTAAATATAAAAACTGCTACTGTAGACGAACGCTTCAACCTAGAAGAACAAAATTTGGTGAGCCAAGTGGGATTTGTGTACTGATCATGACCACCAAGTATCATCAAGATTGGGTGAAAAAATATTTGCTGGTATTTCGGAAACTCGTTATTTCTTAGAAGCTTGAAAACCCCTCTCAATGAAAGTGCTTTTCCACAGTCTGTGCCTAGGGCTACTTGATGAGGAAACAAACCATAAAGACAAATCTGTAAACTCCTTTATTTTGTCAAGTTTCAAAGAGCTACTGCAAACCATGTTGGATTTAGAGTTCCAAATTCATCTATCTATATAGGAGAGAACAGAGAGAAACCTAAATATAAAAACTGCTACTGTAGATGAACGCTTCAATCTAGAAGAACAAAATTTGGTAAGCCAAGTGGGATTTGTGTACTGATCATTACCACCAAGTATCATCAAGTTTGGGTGAAAAAATATTTGCTGGTATTTCGGAAACTCGTTATTTCTTAGAATCTTGGCAACCCCTCTCAATGAAAGTGCTATTCCAAAGTCTGTGCCTAGGGCTACTTGAAGAGGAAACAAACCACAGAGACAAATCTGAGAACTCCTTTATTTTGTCAAGTTTCAAAGAGCTACAACAAACCATGTTGGATTTAGAGTTCCAAATTCATCTATCTATATAGGAGAGAACAGAGAGAAACCTAAATATAAAAACTGCTACTGTAGACGAACGCTTCAACCTAGAAGAACAAAGTTTGGTGAGCCAAGTGGGATTTGTGTACATATCATTACCACCAAGTATCATCAAGTTGGGTGAAAAAATATTTGCTGGTATTTCGGAAAATCGTTATTTCTTAGAAGCTTGGCAACCCATCTCAATGAAAGTGCTTTCCACAGTCTGTGCCTAGGGCTACTTGAAGAGGAAACAAACCATAGAGACAAATTTGAGACCTCGTTTATTTTGTCAAGTTTCAAAGAGCTACTACAAACCATGTTGGATTTAGAGTTCTAAATTCATCTATCTATATATGAGAGATCAGAGTGAAACCTAAATATCAAAACTGCTACTGTAGACGAACGCTTCAACATAGAAGAACAAAATTTGGTGAGCCAAGTGGGATTTGTGTACTGATCATGACCACAAAGTATCATCAAGATTGGGTGAAAAAATATTTGCTTGTATTTCGGAAACTCGTAATTTCTTAGAAGCTTTGCAACCCCTCTCAATGAAAGTGCTTTTCCACAGTCTGTGCCTACGGCTACTTGAAGAGGAAACAAACCATAGAGACAAAACTGAGAACTCCTTTATTTTGTCAAGTTTCAAAGAGCTACTACAAACCATGTTGGATTTAGAGTTCCAAATTCATCTATCTATATGGGAGAGAACAGAGGGAAACCTAAATATAAAAACTGCTACTGTAGACGAACGCTTCAACCTAGAAGAACAAAATTTGGTGAGCCAAGTGGGATTTGTGTACTGATCATTACCACGAAGTATCATCAAGATTGGGTGAAAAAATATTTGCTGGTATTTCGGAAACTCGTTATTTCTTAGAGGCTTGGCAACCCCTCTCAATGAAAGTGCTTTCCACAGTCTGTGCCTAGGGCTACTTGAAGAGGAAACAAACCATAGAGACAAAACTGAGAACTCCTTTATTTTGTCAAGTTTCAAAGAGCTACTACAAACCATGTTGTATTTAGAGTTCCAAATTCATCTATCTGTATAGGAGAGAACACAGGGAAACCTAAATATAAAAACTGCTACTGTACACGAAAACTTCAATCTAGAAGAACTAAATTTGGTGAGCCAAGTGGGATTTGTGTACTGATCATTAGCAACAAGTATCATCACGATTGGGTGAAAAAATATTTGCTGGTATTTCGAAAATCGTTATTTCTTAGAAGCTTGGCAACCCCTCTCAATGAAAGTGCTTTTCCACAGTCTGTGCCTAAGGGCAACTTGAAGGGAAACAAACCATAGGGACAAATCTGAGAACTCCTTTATTTTGTCAAGTTTCAAAGAGGTACTACAAACCATGTTGGATTTAGAGTTCCAAATTCATCTATCTATATAGGAGAGAACAGAGGGAAACTTAAATATAAAACTGCTACTGTAGACGAACGCTTCAACCTAGAAGAACAAAATTTGGTGAGCCAAGTGGGATTTGTGTACTGATCAGTACCACCAAGTATCATCAAGATTGGGTGAAAAAATATTTGCTGGTATTTCGGAAACTCGTTATTTCTTAGAAACTTGGCAACCCCTCTGAATGAAAGTGCTTTCCACAGTCTGGGCCTAGGGCTACTTGAAGAGGAAACAAACCATAGAGACAAATCTGAGAACTCCTTTATTTTGTCAAGTTTCAAAGAGCTACTACAAACCATGTTGGATTTAGAGTTCCAAATTCATCTATCTATATAGGAGAGAACAGAAGGAAAGCTAAATATAAATACTGCTACTGTAGACGAACGCTTCAACCTAGAAGAACTAAATTTGGTGAGCCAAGTGGGATTTGTGTACTGATCATTAGCAACAAGAATCATCAAATTTATGTGAAAAAATATTTGCTGGTATTTCGGAAACTCGTTATTTCTTAGAAGCTTGGCAACCCCTCTCAATGAAAGTGCTTTTCCAAGGTCTGTGCCTAGGGCTACTTGAAGAGGAAACAAACCATAGAGACAAATCTGAGAACTCCTTTATTTTGTCAAGTTTCAAAGAGCTACTACAAACCATGTTGGATTTAGAGTTCCAAATTCATCTATCTATATAGGAGAGAACAGAATGAAACCTAAAGATAAAAACTGCTACTGTAGACGAACGCTTCAACCTAGAAGAACAAAATTTGGTGAGCCAAGTGGGATTTGTGTACTGATCATTACCACCAAGTATCATCAAGATTGGGTGAAAAAATATTTGCTGGTATTTCGGAAACTCTTTATTTCTTAGAAGCTTGGCAACCCATCTCAATGAAAGTGCTTTCCACAGTCTGTGCCTGGGGCTACTTGAAGAAGAAACAAACCATAGCGACAAAACTGAGAACTCCTTTATTTTGTCAAGTTTCAAAGAGCTACTACAAACCATGTGGGATTTAGAGTTCCAAATTCATCTTTCTATATAGGAGAGAACAGAGGGAAACCTAAATATAAAAACTGCTACTGTAGACGAACGCTTCAACCTAGAAGAACAAAATTTGGTGAGCCAAGTGGGATTTGTGTACTGATCATTAGCAACAAGTATCATCAAGATTGTGTGAAAAAGTATTCGCTGGTATTTCGGAAACTCGTTATTTCTTAGAAGCTTGGCAACCCCTCTCAATGAAAGTGCTTTTCCACAGTCTGTGCCTATTGCTACTTGAAGAGGAACAAACCATAGCGACAAATCTGAGAACTCCTTTATTTTGTCAAGTTTCAAAGAGCTACTACAAACCATGTTGGATTTAGAGTTCCAAATTCATCTTTCTATATAGGAGAGAAAAGAGGGAACCCTAAATATAAAAACTGCTACTGTAGACGAACGCTTCAACCTAGAAGAACAAAATTTGGTGAGCCAAGTGGGATTTGTGTACTGATCATGACCACCAAGTATCATCAAGATTGGGTGAAAAAATATTTGCTGGTATTTCGGAAACTCGTTATTTCTTAGAAGCTTGAAAACCCCTCTCAATGAAAGTGCTTTTCCACAGTCTGTGCCTAGGGCTACTTGATGAGGAAACAAACCATAAAGACAAATCTGTAAACTCCTTTATTTTGTCAAGTTTCAAAGAGCTACTGCAAACCATGTTGGATTTAGAGTTCCAAATTCATCTATCTATATAGGAGAGAACAGAGAGAAACCTAAATATAAAAACTGCTACTGTAGATGAACGCTTCAATCTAGAAGAACAAAATTTGGTAAGCCAAGTGGGATTTGTGTACTGATCATTACCACCAAGTATCATCAAGTTTGGGTGAAAAAATATTTGCTGGTATTTCGGAAACTCGTTATTTCTTAGAATCTTGGCAACCCCTCTCAATGAAAGTGCTATTCCAAAGTCTGTGCCTAGGGCTACTTGAAGAGGAAACAAACCACAGAGACAAATCTGAGAACTCCTTTATTTTGTCAAGTTTCAAAGAGCTACAACAAACCATGTTGGATTTAGAGTTCCAAATTCATCTATCTATATAGGAGAGAACAGAGAGAAACCTAAATATAAAAACTGCTACTGTAGTCGAACGCTTCAACCTAGAAGAACAAAGTTTGGTGAGCCAAGTGGGATTTGTGTACATATCATTACCACCAAGTATCATCAAGTTGGGTGAAAAAATATTTGCTGGTATTTCGGAAAATCGTTATTTCTTAGAAGCTTGGCAACCCATCTCTTTGAAAGTGCTTTCCACAGTCTGTGCCTAGGGCTACTTGAAGAGGAAACAAACCATAGAGACAAATTTGAGACCTCGTTTATTTTGTCAAGTTTCAAAGAGCTACTACAAACCATGTTGGATTTAGAGTTCTAAATTCATCTATCTATATATGAGAGATCAGAGTGAAACCTAAATATCAAAACTGCTACTGTAGACGAACGCTTCAACCTAGAAGAACAAAATTTGGTGAGCCAAGTGGGATTTGTGTACTGATCATGACCACAAAGTATCATCAAGATTGGGTGAAAAAATATTTGCTTGTATTTCGGAAACTCGTAATTTCTTAGAAGCTTTGCAACCCCTCTCAATGAAAGTGCTTTTCCACAGTCTGTGCCTACGGCTACTTGAAGAGGAAACAAACCATAGAGACAAAACTGAGAACTCCTTTATTTTGTCAAGTTTCAAAGAGCTACTACAAACCATGTTGGATTTAGAGTTCCAAATTCATCTATCTATATGGGAGAGAACAGAGGGAAACCTAAATATAAAAACTGCTACTGTAGACGAACGCTTCAACCTAGAAGAACAAAATTTGGTGAGCCAAGTGGGATTTGTGTACTGATCATTACCACCAAGTATCATCAAGATTGGGTGAAAAAATATTTGCTGGTATTTCGGAAACTCGTTATTTCGTAGAGGCTTGGCAACCCCTCTCAATGAAAGTGCTTTCCACAGTCTGTGCCTAGGGCTACTTGAAGAGGAAACAAACCATAGAGACAAAACTGAGAACTCCTTTATTTTGTCAAGTTTCAAAGAGCTACTACAAACCATGTTGTATTTAGAGTTCCAAATTCATCTATCTGTATAGGAGAGAACACAGGGAAACCTAAATATAAAAACTGCTACTGTACACGAAAACTTCAATCTAGAAGAACTAAATTTGGTGAGCCAAGTGGGATTTGTGTACTGATCATTAGCAACAAGTATCATCACGATTGGGTGAAAAAATATTTGCTGGTATTTCGAGAATCGTTATTTCTTAGAAGCTTGGCAACCCCTCTCAATGAAAGTGCTTTTCCACAGTCTGTGCCTAGGGCAACTTGAAGGGAAACAAACCATAGGGACAAATCTGAGAACTCCTTTATTTTGTCAAGTTTCAAAGAGGTACTACAAACCATGTTGGATTTAGAGTTCCAAATTCATCTATCTATATAGGAGAGAACAGAGGGAAACTTAAATATAAAACTGCTACTGTAGACGAACGCTTCAACCTAGAAGAACAAAATTTCGTGAGCCAAGTGGGATTTGTGTACTGATCATTACCACTAAGAATCATCAAATTTGGGTGAAAAAATATTTGCTGGTATTTCGGAAACTCGTTATTTCTTAGAAGCTTGGCAACCTCTCTCAATGAAAGTGCTTTTCCAAGGTCTGTGCCTAGGGCTACTTGAAGAGGAAACAAACCATAGAGACAAAACTGAGAACTCCTTTATTTTGTCAAGTTTCAAAGAGCTACTACAAACCATGTTGGATTTAGAGTTTCAAATTCATCTATCTATATAGGAGAGAAAAGAGGGAAACCTAAATATAAAAACTGCTACTGTAGACGAACGCTTCAACCTAGAAAAACAAAATTTGGTAAGCCAAGTGGGATTTGTGTACTGATCATTACCACCAAGTATCATCAAGATTGGGTCAAAAAATATTTGCTGGTATTTCAGAAACTCATTATTTCTTAGAAGCTTGGCAACCCCTCTCAATGAAAGTGCTTTCCACAGTCTGTGCCTAGGGCTACTTTAAGAGGAAACAAACCATAGAGACAAAACTGAGAACTCCTTTATTTTGTCAAGTTTCAAATAGCTACTACAAACCATGTTGGATTTAGAGTTCCAAATTCATCTATCTATATAGGAGAGAACAGAGGGAAACCTAAATATAAAAACTGCTACTGTACACGAATGCTTCATCCTAGATGAACAAAAATTGGTTAGCCAAGTGGGATTTGTGTGCTGATCATTACCACCAAGTATCATCAAGTTTGGGTGAAAAAATATTTCCTGGTATTTCGGAAACTCGATATTTCTTAGAAGCTTGGCAACCACTCTCAATGAAAGTGGTATTCCACAGTCTGTCCCTAGGGCTACTTGAAGAGGAAACAAACCATAGAGACAAAACTGAGAACTCCTTTATTTTGTCAAGTTTCAAAGAGCTACTACAAACCATGTTGGATTTAGAGTTCCAAATTCATCTATCTATATAGGAGAGAACAGAGAGAAACCTAAATATAACAACTGCTACTGTAGACGAACGCTTCAACCTAGAAGAACAAAATTTGGTGAGGCAAGTGGGATTTGTGTACTGATCACTACCACCAAGTATCATCAAGATTGGGTGAAAAAATATTCGCTGGTATTTCGGAAACTCGTAATTTCTTAGAAGCTTGGCAACCCATCTCAATGAAAGTACTTTCCACAGTCTGTGACTAGGGCTACTTGAAGAGGAAACAATCCATAGAGACAAAACTGAGAACTCCTTTATTTTGTCAAGTTTCAAAGAGCTACTACAAACCATTTTGGATTTAGAGTTCCAAATTCATCTATCTATATATGAGAGAACAGAGTGGAACCTAAATATAAAAACTGCTACTGTAGACGAACGCTTCAACCTAGAAGAACAAAATTTGGTGAGCCAAGTGGGATTTGTGAACTGATCATGACCACCAAGTATCATCAAGATTGGGTGAAAAAATATTTGCTGGTATTTCGGAAACTCGTTATTTCTTAGAAGCTTGGGTACCTCTCTCAATGAAAGTGCTTTTCCACAGTCTGAGCCTAGGGCTACTTGAAGAGGAAACAAACCATAGAGACAAATCTGAGAACTCCTTTATTTTCTCAAGTTTCAAAGAGCTACTACAAACCATGTTGGATTTAGAGTTCCAAATTCATCTATCTATATAGGAGAGAACAGAGGGAAACCTAAATTTAAAAACTGCTACTGTACACGAATGCTTCATCCTAGATGAACAAAAATTGGTTAGCCAAGTGGGATTTGTGTGCTGATCATTACCACCAAGTATCATCAAGTTTGGGTGAAAAAATATTTCCTGGTATTTCGGAAACTCGATATTTCTTAGAAGCTTGGCAACCCCTCTCAATGAAAGTGCTATACCACAGTCTGTCCCTAGGGCTACTTGAAGAGGAAACAAACCATAGAGACAAAACTGAGAACTCCTTTATTTTGTCAAGTTTCAAAGAGCTACTACAAACCATGTTGGATTTAGAGTTCCAAATTCATCTATCTATATAGGAGAGAACAGAGAGAAACCTAAATATAAAAACTGCTACTGTAGACGAACGCTTCAACCTAGAAGAACAAAATTTGGTGAGCCAAGTGGGATTTGTGTACTGATCACTACCACCGAGTATCATCAAGATTGGGTGAAGAAATATTTGCTGGTATTTCGGAAACTCGTTATTTCTTAGAAACTTGGCAACCAATCTCAATGAAAGTGCTTTCCACAGTCTGTGCCTAGGGCTACTTTATGAGGAAACAAACCATAGAGACAAAACTGAGAACTCCTTTATTTTGTCAAATTTCAATGAGCTACTAAAAACCATGTTGGATTTAGAGTTCCAAATTCATCTATCTATATAGGAGAGAACAGAGGGAAACCTAAATATAAAAACTGCTACTGTAGACGAACGCTTCAACATAGAAGAACAAAATTTGGTAAGCCAAGTGGGATTTGTGTACTGATCATTATCACCAAGTATCATCAAGATTGGGTGAAAAAATATTTGCTGGTATTTCGGAAACTCGTTATTTTTTAGAAGCTTGGCAACCCCTCTCAATGACAGTGCTTTTCCACAGTCTGTGCCTAGGGCTACTTGAAGAGGAAACAAACCATAGAGACAAATCTGAGAACTCCTTTATTTTGTCAAGTTTCAAAGAGCTACTACAAACCATGTTGGATTTAGAGTTCCAAATTCATCTATCTATATAGGAGAGAACAGAGAGAAACCTAAATTTAAAAACTGCTACTGTAGACGAATGCTTCAACCTAGAAGAACAAAATTTTGTGAGCCAAGTGAGATTTGTGTACTGATCATTATCACCAAGTGTCAACAAGATTGTGTGAAAAATATTTGCTGGTATTTCGGAAACTCCTTATTTCTTAGAAACTTGACAACCCATCTCAATGAAAGTGCTTTCCACAGTCTGTGCCTAGGGCTACCTTAAAAGGAAACAAACCATAGAGACAAAACTGAGAACTCCTTTATTTTGCCAAGTTTCAAAGAGCTACTACAAACCATGTTGGATTTAGAGTTCCAAATTCATCTATCTATATAGGAGAGAACAGAGGGAAACCTAAATATAAAAACTGCTACTGTAGACGAATGCTTCAACCTAGAAAAACAAAATTTGGTAAGCCAAGTGGGATTTGTGTACTGATCATTACCACCAAGTATCATCAAGTTTGGGTCAAAAAATATTTGCTGGTATTTCGGAAACTCGTTATTTCTTAGAAGCTTGGCAACCCCTCTCAATGAAAGTGCTTTTCCACAGTCTGTGCCTAGGGCTACGTGAAGAGGAAACAAACCATAGAGACAAATCTGAGAACTCCTTCATTTTGTCAAGTTTCAAAGAGCTACTACAAACCATGTTGGATTTAGAGTTCCAAATTCATCTATCTATATAGGAGAGAACAGAGGGAAACCTAAATATAATAACTGCTACTGTACACGAACGCTTCAACCTAGAAGAACTAAATTTGGTGAGCCAAGTGGGAATTGTGTACTGATCATTACCATCAAGTATCAACAAGATTGTGTGAAAAAATATTTGCTGGTATTTCGGAAACGCGTTATTTCTTAGAAGCTTGGCAACCCATCTCAATGAAAGTGCTTTCCACAGTCTGTGCCTAGGGCTACTTGAAGAGGAAACAATCCATAGAGTGAAAACTGAGAACTGCTTTATTTTGTCAAGTTTCAAAGAGCTACTACAAACCATGTTGTATTTAAAGTTCCAAATTCATCTATCTATATAGGAGAGAACAGAGGAAAACCTAAATATAAAAACTGCTACTGTAGACGAACGCTTCAACCTAGAAGAACAAAATTTGGTGAGCCAAGTGGGAATTGTGTACTGATCATTACCAACAAGTATCATCAAGATTGGGTGAAAAAATATTTGCTGGTATTTCGGAAACTCGTTATTTCTTAGAAGCTTGGCAACCCCTCTCAATGAAAGTGCTTTTCCACAGTCTGTGCCTAGGGCTACTTGAAGAGGAAACAAACCATAGAGACAAATCTGAGACCTCCTTTATTTTGTCAAGTTTCAAAGAGCTACTACAAACCATGTTGGATTTAGAGTTCCAAATTCATCTATCTATATAGGAGAGAACAGAGAGAAACCTAAATATAAAAACTGCTACTGTAGACGAACGCTTCAACCTAGAAGAACAAAATTTGGTGAGCCAAGTGGGATTTGTGTACTGATCACTTCCACCAAGTATCAACAAGATTGTGTGAAAAAATATTTTCTGGTATTTCGGAAACTCGTTATGTCTTAGAACTCCTTTATTTTGTCAAGTTTCAAAGAGCTACTACAAACCATGTTGGATTTAGAGTTCCAAATTCAACTTTCTATATAGGAGAGAACAGAGGGAAACCTAAATATAAAAACTGCTACTGTAGACGAACGCTTCAACCTAGAAGAATAAACTGTGGGGAGCCAAGTGGGATTTGTGTACTGATCATTACCACCAAGTATCAACAAGATTGTGTGAAAAAATATTTGCTG
Source organism: Callospermophilus lateralis (assembly GCF_048772815.1). Taxonomy (NCBI): domain Eukaryota; kingdom Metazoa; phylum Chordata; class Mammalia; order Rodentia; family Sciuridae; genus Callospermophilus; species Callospermophilus lateralis. The sequence goes on along the minus strand of NW_027514974.1, from coordinate 71,141 downwards.
GTATTTCGGAAACTCCTTATTTCTTAGAAGCTTGGCAACCCATCTCAATGAAAGTGCTTTTCCACAGTCTGTGCCTAGGGCTACTTGAAGAGGAAACAAACCATAGAGAAAAAACTGAGAACTCCTTTATTTTGTCAAGTTTCAAAGAGCTACTACAAACCATGTTGGATTTAGAGTTCCAAATTCATCTATCTATATATGAGAGAACAGAGTGAAACCTAAATATAAAAACTGCTACTGTAGAGGAACGCTTCAACCTATAAGAACAAAATTTGGTGAGCCAAGTGGGATTTGTGTACTGATCATTACCACCAGGTATCATCAAGATTGGGTGAAAAAATATTTGCTGGTATTTCGGAAACTCGTTATTTCTTAGAAGCTTGGGAACCACTCTCAATGAAAGTGCTTTTCCACAGTCTGTGCCTGGGGCTACTTGAAGAGGAAACAAACCATAGCGACAAAACTGAGAACTCCTTTATTTTGTCAAGTTTCAAAGAGCTACTACAAACCATGTTGGATTTAGAGTTCCAAATTCATCTATTTATATGGGAGAGAACAGAGGGAAACCTAAATATAAAAACTGCTACTGTAGACGAACGCTTCAACCAAGAAGAACAAAATTTGGTGAGCCAAGTGGGATTTGTGTACTGATAATTACCACCAAGTATCATCAAGATTGTGTGAAAAAATATTTGCTGGTATTTCGGAAACTCGTTATTTCTTAGAAGCTTGGCAACCCATCTCAATGAAAGTGCTTTTCCACAGTCTGTGCCTAGGGCTACTTGAAGAGGAAACAAACCATAGAGACAAAACTGAGAACTCCTTCATTTTGTCAAGTTTCAAAGAGGTACTACAAACCATGTTGGATTTAGAGTTCCAAATTCATCTATCTATATAAGAGAGAACAAAGGGAAACCTAAATATAAAAACTGCTACTGTACACGAACGCTTCAACCTCGAAGAACTAAATTTGGTGAGCCAAGTGGGATTTGTGTACTGATCATTACCACCAAGTATCAACAAGATTGTGTGAAAAAATATTTGCTGGTATTTCAGAAACGCGTTATTTCTTAGAAGCTTGGCAACCCATCTCAATGAAAGTGCTTTCAACAGTCTGTGCGAAGGACTACTTGAAGAGGAAACAATCCATAGAGTGAAAACTGAGAACTGCTTTATTTTGTCAAGTTTCAAAGAGCTACTACAAACCATGTTGTATTTAAAGTTCCAAATTCATCTATCTATATAGGAGAGAACAGAGGAAAACCTAAATATAAAAACTGCTACTGTACACGAACGCTTCAACCTAGAAGAACAAAATTTGGTGAGCCAAGTGGGATTTGCGTACTGATCATTACCAACAAGTATCATCAAGATTGGGTGAAAAAATATTTGCTGGTATTTCGGAAACTCGTTATTTCTTAGAAGCTTGGCAACCCCTCTCAATGAAAGTGCTTTTCCACAGTCTGTGCCTAGGGCTACTTGAAGAGGAAACAAACCATAGAGACAAATCTGAGACCTCCTTTATTTTGTCACGTTTCAAAGAGCTACTACAAACCATGTTGGATTTAGAGTTCCAAATTCATCTATCTATATAGGAGAGAACAGAGAGAAACCTAAATATAAAAACTGCTACTGTAGACGAACGCTTCAACCTAGAAGAACAAAATTTGGTGAGCCAAGTGGGATTTGTGTACTGATCATTACCACCAAGTATCAACAAGATTGTGTGAAAAAATATTTGCTGGTATTTCGGAAACTCGTTATTTCTTAGAAGCTTGGCAACCCATCTCAATGAAAGTGCTTTTCCACAGTCTGTGCCTAGGGCTACTTGAAGAGGAAACAAACCATAGAGAAAAAACTGAGAACTCCTTTATTTTGTCAAGTTTCAAAGAGCTACTACAAACCATGTTGGATTCAGAGTTCCAAATTCATCTATCTATATATGAGAGAACAGAGTGAAACCTAAATATAAAAGCTGCTACTGTAGACGAACGCTTCAACCTAGAAGAACAAAATTTGGTGAGCCAAGTGGGATTTGTGTACTGATCATTACCACCAAGTATCATCAAGATTGGGTGAAAAAATATTTGCTGGTATTTCGGAAACTCGTTATTTCTTAGAAGCTTGGGAACCCCTCTCAATGAAAGTGCTTTTCCACAGTCTCTGCCTGGGGCTACTTGAAGAGGAAACAAACCATAGCGACAAAACTGAGAACTCCTTTATTTTGTCAAGTTTCAAAGAGCTACTACAAACCATGTTGGATTTAGAGTTCCAAATTCATCTTTCTATATAGGAGAGAACAGAGGGAAACCTAAATATAAAAACTGCTACTGTAGATGAACGCTTCAACCTAGAAGAACAAAATTTGGTGAGCCAAGTGGGATTTGTGTACTGATCTTTAGCAACAAGTATCATCAAGATTGGGTGAAAAAATATTTGCTGCTATTTTAAAAACTCGAAATTTCTTAGAAGTTTGGCAACCCCTCTCAATGAAAGTGCTTTACCACAGTCTGTGCCTAGGGCTACTTGAAGAGGAAACAAACCATAGAGACAAAACTGAGAACTCCTTTATTTTGTCAAGTTTCAAAGAGCTACTACAAACCATGTTGGATTAAGAGTTCCAAATTCATCTATTTATATGGGAGAGAACAGAGGGAAACCTAAATATAAAAACTGCTACTGTAGACGAACGCTTCAACTTAGAAGAACAAAATTTGGGGAGCCAAGTGGGATTTGTGTACTGATCATTACCACCAAGTATCATCAAGATTGGGGGAAAAAATATTTGCTGGTATTTCGGAAACTCGTTATTTCTTAGAAGCTTGGGAACCCCTCTCAATGAAAGTGCTTTTCCACAGTTTGTGCCTAGGGCTACTTGAAGAGGAAACAAACCATAGAGAAAAATCTGAGAACTCCTTCATTTTGTCAAGTTTCAAAGAGCTACTACAAACCATGTTGGATTTAGAGTTCCATATTCATCTATCTATATATGAGTGAACAGAGTGAAACCTAATTATAAAAACTGCTACTGTAGACGAACGCTTCAACCTAGAAGAACAAAATTTGGTGAGCCAAGTGGGATTTGTGTACTGATCATGGCCACCAAGTATCATCAAGATTGGGTGAAAAAATATTTGCTGGTATTTCGGAAAATCGTTATTTCTTAGAAGCTTGGGAACCCCTCTCAATGAAAGTGCTTTTCCACTGTCTGTGCCTAGGGCTACTTGAAGAGGAAACAAACCATAGAGACAAATCTGAGAACTCCTTTATTTTGTCAAGTTTCAAAGAGCTACTACAAACCATGTTGGATTTAGAGTTCCAAATTCATCTATCTATATAGTAGAGAACAGAGGGAAACCTAAATATAAAAACTGCTACTGTACACGAACGCTTCAACCTAGAAGAACTAAATTTGGTGAGCCAAGTGGGATTTGTGTACTGATCATTACCACCATGTATCAACAAGATTGTGTGAAAAAATAATTGCTGGTATTTCGGAAACTAGTTATTTCTTAGAAGCTTGGCAACCCATCTCAATGAAAGTGCTTTCCACAGTCTGTGACTAGGGCTACTTGAAGAGGAAACAATCCATAGAGAGAAAACTTAGAACTGCTTTATTTTGTCAAGTTTCAAAGAGCTACTACAAACCATGTTGGATTTAGAGTTCCAAATTCATCTATCTATATACGAGAGAACAGAGGGAAACCTAAATATAAAAACTGCTACTGTAGACGAACGCTTCAACCTAGAAGAACAAAATTTGGTGAGCCAAGTGGGATTTGTGTACTGATCATTACCACAAAGTATCATCAAGATTTGGTGAAAAAATATTTGCTGGTATTTCGGAAACTAGTTATTTCTTAGAAGCTTTGCAACCCCTCTCAATGAAAGTGCTTTTCCACAGTCTGTGCCTAGGGCTACTTGAAGAGGAAACAAACCATAGAGACAAATCTGAGAACTCCTTCATTTTGTCAAGTTTCAAAGAGCTACTACAAACCATGTTGGATTTAGAGTTCCAAATTCATCTATCTATATAGGAGAGAACAGAGGGAAACCTAAATATAAAAACTGCTACTGTACACGAACGCTTCAACCTAGAAAAACTAAATTTGGTGAGCCAAGTGGGATTTGTGTACTGATCATTACCACCAAGTATCAACAAGATTGTGTGAAAAAATATATGCTGGTATTTCGGAAACCCGTTATTTCTTAGAAGCTTGGCAACCCATCTCAATGAAAGTGCTTTCCAAAGTCTGTGCGTAGGGCTACTTGAAGAGGAAACAATCCATAGAGTGAAAACTGAGAACTGCTTTATTTTGTCAAGTTTCAAAGAGCTACTACAAACCATGTTGGATTTAAAGTTCCAAATTCATCTATCTATATAGGAGAGAACAGAGGAAAACCTAAATATAAAAACTGCTACTGTAGACGAACGCTTCAACCTAGAAGAACAAAATTTGGTGAGCCAAGTGGGATTTGTGTACTGATCATTACCAACAAGTATCATCAAGATTGGGTGAAAAAATATTTGCTGGTATTTCGGAAACTCGTTATTTCTTAGAAGCTTGGCAACCCCTCTCAATGAAAGTGCTTTTCCACAGTCTGTGTCTAGGGCTACTTGAAGAGGAAACAAACCATAGAGACAAATCTGAGACCTCCTTTATTTTGTCAAGTTTCAAAGAGCTACTACAAACCATGTTGGATTTAGAGTTCCAAATTCATCTATCTATATAGGAGAGAACAGAGAGAAACCTAAATATAAAAACTGCTACTGTAGACGAACGCTTCAACCTAGAAGAACAAAATTTGGTGAGCCAAGTGGGATTTGTGTACTGATCATTACCACCAAGTATCAACAAGATTGTGTGAAAAAATATTTGCTGGTATTTCGGAAACTCGTTATTTCTTAGAAGCTTGGCAACCCATCTCAATGAAAGTGCTTTTCCACAGTCTGTGCCTTGGGCTACTTGAAGAGGAAACAAACCATAGAGAAAAAACTGAGAACTCCTTTATTTTGTCAAGTTTCAAAGAGCTACTACAAACCATGTTGGATTTAGAGTTCCAAATTCATCTATCTATGTATGAGAGAACAGTGTGAAACCTAAATATAAAAACTGCTACTGTAGACGAACGCTTCAACCCAGAAGAACAAAATTTGGTGAGCCAAGTGGGATTTGTGTACTGATCAATACCACCAAGTATCATCAAGATTGGGTGAAAAAATATTTGCTGGTATTTCGGAAACTCGTTATTTCTTAGAAGCTTGGGAACCCCTCTCAATGAAAGTGCTTTTCCACAGTCTTGCCTGGGGCTACTTGAAGAGGAAACAAACCATAGCGTCAAAACTGAGAACTCCTTTATTTTGTCAAGTTTCAAAGAGCTACTACAAACCATGTTGGATTTAGAGTTCCAAATTCATCTTTCTATATAGGAGAGAACAGAGGGAAACCTAAATATAAAAACTGCTACTGTAGATGAACGCTTCAACCTAGAAGAACAAAATTTGGTGAGCCAAGTGGGATTTGTGTACTGATCTTTAGCAAAAAGTATCATCAAGATTGGGTGAAAAAATATTTGCTGCTATTTTGGAAACTCGAAATTTCTTAGAAGTTTGGCAACCCCTCTCAATGAAATTGCTTTACCACAGTCTGTGCCTAGGGCTACTTGAAGAAGAAACAAACCATAGAGACAAAACTGAGAACTCCTTTATTTTGTCAAGTTTCAAAGAGCTACTACAAACCATTTTGGATTTAGAGTTCCAAATTCATCTATCTATATAGGAGAGAACAGAGGGAACCCTAAATATAAAAACTGCTACTGTACACGAACGCTTCAACCTAGAAGAACTAAATTTGGTGAGCCAAGTGGGATTTGTGTACTGATCATTACCACCAAATATCAACAAGATTGTGTGAAAAAATATTTGCTGGTATTTCGGAAACTCGTTATTTCTTAGAAGCTTGGCAACCCATCTCAATGAAAGTGCTTTCCACAGTCTGTGCCTAGGGCTACTTGAAGAGGAAACAAACCATAGAGACAAAACTGAGAACTGTTTTATTTTGTCAAGTTTCAAAGAGCTACTACAAACCATGTTGGATTTAAAGTTCCAAATTCATCTATCAATATAGGAGAGAACAGAGGAAAACCTAAATATAAAAACTGCTACTGTAGACGAACGCATCAACCTAGAAGAACAAAATTTGGTGAGCCAAGTGGGATTTGTGTACTGATCATTACCACCAAGTATCATCAAGATTGGGTGAAAAAATATTTGCTGGTATTTCGGAAACTCGTTATTTCTTAGAAGCTTGGGAACCCCTCTCAATGAAATTGCTTTTCCACAGTCTGTGCCTGGGGCTACTTTAAGAGGAAACAAACCATAGAGAAAAAACTGAGAACTCCTTTATTTTTTCAAGTTTCAAAGAGCTACTACAAACCATGTTGGATTTAGAGTTCCAAATTCATCTTTCTATATAGGAGAGAACAGAGTGAAACCTAAATATAAAAACTGCTACTGTAGATGAACGCTTCAACCTAGAAGAACAAAATTTGGTGAGCCAAGTGGGATTTGTGTACTGATCTTTAGCAACAAGTATCATCAAGAATGGGTGAAAAAATATTTGCTGCTATTTTGGAAACTCGAAATTTCTTAGAAGTTTGGCAACCCCTCTCAATGAAAGTGCTTTACCACAGTCTGTGCCTAGGGCTACTTGAAGAGGAAACAAACCATAGAGACAAAACTGAGAACTCCTTTATTTTGTCAAGTTTCAAAGAGCTACTACAAACCATGTTGGATTTAGAGTTCCAAATTCATCTATTTATATGGGAGAGAACAGAGGGAAACCTAAATATAAAAACTGCTACTTTAGACGAACGCTTCAACTTAGAAGAACAAAATTTGGGGAGCCAAGTGGGATTTGTGTACTGATCATTACCACCAAGTATCATCAAGATTGGGTGAAAAAATATTTGCTGGTATTTCGGAAACTCGTTATTTCTTAGAAGCTTGGCAACCCCTCTCAATGAAAGTGCTTTTCCACAGTCTGTGCCTGGGGCTACTTGAAGAGGAAACAAACCATAGCGAAAAAACTGAGAACTCCTTTATTTTGTCAAGTTTCAAAGACCTACTACAAACCATGTTGGATTTAAAGTTCCAAATTCATCTATCTATATAGGAGAGAACAGAGGAAAACCTAAATATAAAAACTGCTACTGTAGACGAACGCTTCAACCTAGAAGAACAAAATTTGGTGAGCCAAGTGGGATTTGTGTACTGATCATTACCAACAAGTATCATCAAGATTGGGTGAAAAAATATTTGCTGGTATTTCGGAAACTCGTTATTTCTTAGAAGCTTGGCAACCCCTCTCAATGAAAGTGCTTTTCCACAGTCTGTGTCTAGGGCTACTTGAAGAGGAAACAAACCATAGAGACAAATCTGAGACCTCCTTTATTTTGTCAAGTTTCAAAGAGCTACTACAAACCATGTTGGATTTAGAGTTCCAAATTCATCTATCTATATAGGAGAGAACAGAGAGAAACCTAAATATAAAAACTGCTACTGTAGACGAACGCTTCAACCTAGAAGAACAAAATTTGGTGAGCCAAGTGGGATTTGTGTACTGATCATTACCACCAAGTATCAACAAGATTGTGTGAAAAAATATTTGCTGGTATTTCGGAAACTCGTTATTTCTTAGAAGCTTGGCAACCCATCTCAATGAAAGTGCTTTTCCACAGTCTGTGCCTTGGGCTACTTGAAGAGGAAACAAACCATAGAGAAAAAACTGAGAACTCCTTTATTTTGTCAAGTTTCAAAGAGCTACTACAAACCATGTTGGATTTAGAGTTCCAAATTCATCTATCTATGTATGAGAGAACAGTGTGAAACCTAAATATAAAAACTGCTACTGTAGACGAACGCTTCAACCCAGAAGAACAAAATTTGGTGAGCCAAGTGGGATTTGTGTACTGATCAATACCACCAAGTATCATCAAGATTGGGTGAAAAAATATTTGCTGGTATTTCGGAAACTCGTTATTTCTTAGAAGCTTGGGAACCCCTCTCAATGAAAGTGCTTTTCCACAGTCTTGCCTGGGGCTACTTGAAGAGGAAACAAACCATAGCGTCAAAACTGAGAACTCCTTTATTTTGTCAAGTTTCAAAGAGCTACTACAAACCATGTTGGATTTAGAGTTCCAAATTCATCTTTCTATATAGGAGAGAACAGAGGGAAACCTAAATATAAAAACTGCTACTGTAGATGAACGCTTCAACCTAGAAGAACAAAATTTGGTGAGCCAAGTGGGATTTGTGTACTGATCTTTAGCAAAAAGTATCATCAAGATTGGGTGAAAAAATATTTGCTGCTATTTTGGAAACTCGAAATTTCTTAGAAGTTTGGCAACCCCTCTCAATGAAATTGCTTTACCACAGTCTGTGCCTAGGGCTACTTGAAGAAGAAACAAACCATAGAGACAAAACTGAGAACTCCTTTATTTTGTCAAGTTTCAAAGAGCTACTACAAACCATTTTGGATTTAGAGTTCCAAATTCATCTATCTATATAGGAGAGAACAGAGGGAACCCTAAATATAAAAACTGCTACTGTACACGAACGCTTCAACCTAGAAGAACTAAATTTGGTGAGCCAAGTGGGATTTGTGTACTGATCATTACCACCAAATATCAACAAGATTGTGTGAAAAAATATTTGCTGGTATTTCGGAAACTCGTTATTTCTTAGAAGCTTGGCAACCCATCTCAATGAAAGTGCTTTCCACAGTCTGTGCCTAGGGCTACTTGAAGAGGAAACAAACCATAGAGACAAAACTGAGAACTGTTTTATTTTGTCAAGTTTCAAAGAGCTACTACAAACCATGTTGGATTTAAAGTTCCAAATTCATCTATCAATATAGGAGAGAACAGAGGAAAACCTAAATATAAAAACTGCTACTGTAGACGAACGCATCAACCTAGAAGAACAAAATTTGGTGAGCCAAGTGGGATTTGTGTACTGATCATTACCACCAAGTATCATCAAGATTGGGTGAAAAAATATTTGCTGGTATTTCGGAAACTCGTTATTTCTTAGAAGCTTGGGAACCCTCTCAATGAAATTGCTTTTCCACAGTCTGTGCCTGGGCTACTTGAAGAGGAAACAAACCATAGAGAAAAAACTGAGAACTCCTTTATTTTTTCAAGTTTCAAAGAGCTACTACAAACCATGTTGGATTTAGAGTTCCAAATTCATCTTTCTATATAGGAGAGAACAGAGTGAAACCTAAATATAAAAACTGCTACTGTAGATGAACGCTTCAACCTAGAAGAACAAAATTTGGTGAGCCAAGTGGGATTTGTGTACTGATCTTTAGCAACAAGTATCATCAAGATTGGGTGAAAAAATATTTGCTGCTATTTTGGAAACTCGAAATTTCTTAGAAGTTTGGCAACCCCTCTCAATGAAAGTGCTTTACCACAGTCTGTGCCTAGGGCTACTTGAAGAGGAAACAAACCATAGAGACAAAACTGAGAACTCCTTTATTTTGTCAAGTTTCAAAGAGCTACTACAAACCATGTTGGATTTAGAGTTCCAAATTCATCTATTTATATGGGAGAGAACAGAGGGAAACCTAAATATAAAAACTGCTACTTTAGACGAACGCTTCAACTTAGAAGAACAAAATTTGGGGAGCCAAGTGGGATTTGTGTACTGATCATTACCACCAAGTATCATCAAGATTGGGTGAAAAAATATTTGCTGGTATTTCGGAAACTCGTTATTTCTTAGAAGCTTGGCAACCCCTCTCAATGAAAGTGCTTTTCCACAGTCTGTGCCTGGGGCTACTTGAAGAGGAAACAAACCATAGCGAAAAAACTGAGAACTCCTTTATTTTGTCAAGTTTCAAAGACCTACTACAAACCATGTTGGATTTAGAGTTCCAAATTCATCTATTTATATGGGAGAGAACAGAGGGAAACCTAAATATAAAAACTGCTACTGTAGACGAACGCTTCAACCTAGAAGAACAGAATTTTGTGAGCCAAGTGGGATTTGTATACTGATCATTACCACCAAGTATCATCAAGATTGGGTGAAAAAATATTTGCTGGTATTTCGGAAACTCGTTATTTCTTAGAAGCTTGGGAACCCCTCTCAATGAAAGTGCTTTTCCACAGTGTGTGCCTGGGGCTACTTGACGAGGAAACAAACCATAGCGACAAAACTGAGAACTCCTTTATTTTGTCAAGTTTCAAAGAGCTACTACAAACCATGTTGGATTTAGAGATCCAAATTCATCTTTCTATATAGGAGAGAACAGAGGGAAACCTAAATATAAAAACTGCTACTGTACACGAACGCTTCAACCTAGAAGAACAAAATTTGGTGAGCCAAGTGGGATTTGTGTACTGATCATGACCACCAAGTATCATCAAGATTGGGTGAAAAAATATTTGCTGGTATTTCGGAAACTCGTTATTTCTTAGAAGCTTGGCAACCCATCTCAATGAAAGTGCTTTTCCACAGTCTGTGCCTAGGGCTACTTGAAGAGGAAACAAACCATAGAGACAAAAGTGAGAACTCCTTTATATTGTCAAGTTTCAAAGAGCTACTACAAACCATGTTGGATTTAGAGTTCCAAATTCATCTATCTATATATGAGAGAACAGAGTGAAACCTAAATATAAAAACTGCTACTGTAGACGAACGCTTCAACCTAGAAGAACAAAATTTGGTGAGCCAAGTGGGATTTGTGTTCTGATCATTAGCAACAAGTATCATCAAGATTGGGTGAAAAAATATTCGCTGGTATTTCGGAAACTCGTTATTTCTTAGAAGCTTGGCAACCCCTCTCAATGAAAGTGCTTTTCCACAGTCTGTGCCTAGGGCTACTTGAAGAGGAAACAAACCATAGAGACAAATCTGAGAACTCCTTTATTTTGTCAATTTTCAAAGAGCTACTACAAACCATGTTGGATTTAGAGTTCCAAATTCATCTATTTATATGGGAGAGAATAGAGGGAAACCTAAATATAAAAACTGCTACTGTAGACGAACGCTTCAACCTAGAAGAACAAAATTTGGTGAGCCAAGTGGGATTTGTGTACTGATCATTACCACCAAGTATCAACAAGATTGTGTGAAAAAATATTTGCTGGTATTTCCGAAACTCGTTATTTCTTAGAAGCTTGGCAACACATCTCAATGAAAGTGCTTTTCCACAGTCTGTGCCTAGGGCTACTTGAAGAGGAAACAAACCATAGAGAAAAAACTGAGAACTCATTTATTTTGTCAAGTTTCAAAGAGCTACTACAAACCATGTTGGATTTAGAGTTCTAAATTCATCTATCTATATATGAGAGAACAGAGTGAAACCTAAATATAAAAACTGCTACTGTAGACGAACGCTTCAACCTAGAAGAACAAAATTTGCTGAGCCAAGTGGGATTTGTGTTCTGATCATTAGCAACAAGTATCATCAAGATTGGGTGAAAAAATATTTGCTGGTATTTCGGAAACTCGTTATTTCTTAGAAGCTTGGGAACCCCTCTCAATGAAAGTGCTTTTCCACAGTCTGTGCCTGGGGCTACTTGAAGAGGAAACAAACCATAGCGACAAAACTGAGAACTCCTTTATTTTTTCAAGTTTCAAAGAGCTACTACAAACCATGTTGGATTTAGAGTTCCAAATTCATCTTTCTATATAGGAGAGAACAGAGGGAAACCTAAATATAAAAACTGCTACTGTAGATGAACGCTTCAACCTAGAAGAACAAAATTTGGTGAGCCAAGTGGGATTTGTGTACTGATCTTTAGCAACAAGTATCATCAAGATTGGGTGAAAAAATATTTGCTGCTATTTTGGAAACTCGAAATTTCTTAGAAGTTTGGCAACCCCTCTCAATGAAAGTGCTTTACCACAGTCTGTGCCTGGGGCTACTTGAAGAGGAAACAAACCATAGAGACAAAACTGAGAACTCCTTTATTTTGTCAAGTTTCAAAGAGCTACTACAAACCACGTTGGATTTAGAGTTCCAAATTCATCTATTTATATGGGAGAGAACAGAGTGAAACCTAAATATAAAAACTGCTACTGTAGACGAACGCTTCAACTTAGAAGAACAAAATCTGGGGAGCCAAGTGGGACTTGTGTACTGATCATTACCACCAAGTATCATCAAGATTGGGTGAAAAAATATTTGCTGGTATTTCGGAAACTCGTTATTTCTTAGAAGCTTGGGAACCCCTCTCAATGAAAGTGCTTTTCCATAGTCTGTGCCTGGGGCTACTTGAAGAGGAATCAAACCATAGCGACAAAACTGAGAACTCCTTTATTTTGTCAAGTTTCAAAGACCTACTACAAACCATGTTGGATTTAGAGTTCCAAATTCATCTTTCTATATAGGAGAGAACAGAGGGAACCCTAAATATAAAAACTGCTACTGTAGACGAACGCTTCAACCTAGAAGAACAAAATTTGGTGAGCCAAGTGGGATTTGTGTACTGACCATTAGCACCAAGTATCATCAAGATTGGGTGAAAAAATATTTGCTGGTATTTCGGAAACTCGTTATTTCTTAGAAGCTTGGCAACCCCTCTCAATGAAAGTGCTTTTCCACAGTCTGTGCTTGGGGCTACTTGAAGAGGAAACAAACCATAGCGACAAAACTGAGAACTCCTTTATTTTGTCAAGTTTCAAAGAGCTACTACAAACCATGTTGGATTTAGAGTTCCAAATTCATCTTTCTATATAGGAGAGAACAGAGGGAAACCTAAATATAAAAACTGCTACTGTAGACGAACGCTTAAACCTAGAAGAACAAAATTTGGTGAGCCAAGTGGGATTTGTGTACTGATCTTTAGCAAGAAGTATCATCAAGATTGGTTGAAAAAATATTTGCTGCTATTTCGGAAACTCGAAATTTCTTAGAAGTTTGGCAACCCCTCTCAATGAAAGTGCTTTACCACAGTCTGTGCCTAGGGCTACTTGAAGAGGAAACAAACCATAGAGAAAAAACTGAGAACTCCTTTATTTTGTCAAGTTTCAAAGAGCTACTACAAACCATGTTGGATTTAGAGTTCCAAATTCATCTATTTATATGGGAGAGAACACAGGGAAACCTAAATATAAAAACTGCTACTGTAGACGAACGCTTCAACCTAGAAGAACAAAATTTGGTGAGCCAAGTGGGATTTGTGTACTGATCATTACCACCAAGTATCATCAAGATTGGGTGAAAAAATATTTGCGGGTATTTCGGAAACTCGTTATTTCTTAGAAGCTTGGGAACCCCTCTCAATGAAAGTGCTTTTCCACAGTGTGTGCCTGGGGCTACTTGAAGAGGAAACAAACCATAGCGACAAAACTGAGAACTCCTTTATTTTGTCAAGTTTCAAAGAGCTACTACAAACCATGTTGGATTTAGAGTTCCAAATTCATCTTTCTATATAGGAGACAACAGAGGGAACCCTAAATATAAAAACTGCTACTGTAGACGAACGCTTCAACCTAGAAGAACAAAATTTGGTGAGCCAAGTCGGATTTGTGTACTGATCATTACCACCAAGTATCAACAAGACTGTGTGAAAAAATATTTGCTGGTATTTCGAAAATGCGTTATTTCTTAGAAGCTTGGCAACCCATCTCAATGAAAGTACTTTCCACAGTCTGTGCCTAGGGCTACTTGAAGAGGAAACAATCCATAGAGACAAAACTGAGAATTCCTTTATTTTGTCAAGTTTCAAAGAGCTACTACAAACCATGTTGGATTTAGAGTTCCAAATTCATCTATCTATATAGGAGAGAACAGAGGGAAACCTAAATATAAAAACTGCTACTGTAGACGAACGCTTCAACCTAGAAGAACAAAATTTGGTGAGCCAAGTGGGATTTGAGTACTGATCATTACCACCAAGTATCATCAAGATTGGGTGAAAAAATATTTGCTGGTATTTCGGAAACTCGTTATTTCTTAGACGCTTGGGAACCCCTCTCAATGAAAGTGCTTTTCCACAGTCTGTGCCTGGGGCTACTTGAAGAGGAAACAAACCATAGCGACAAAACTGAGAACTCCTTTATTTTTTCAAGTTTCAAAGAGCTACTACAAACCATGTTGGATTTAGAGTTCCAAATTCATCTTTCTATATAGGAGAGAACAGAGGGAAACCTAAATATAAAAACTGCTACTGTAGATGAACGCTTCAACCTAGAAGAACAAAATTTGGTGAGCCAAGTGGGATTTGTGTACTGATCTTTAGCAACAAGTATCATCAAGATTGGGTGAAAAAATATTTGCTGCTATTTTGGAAACTCGAAATTTCTTAGAAGTTTGGCAACCCCTCTCAATGAAAGTGCTTTACCACAGTCTGTGCCTGGGGCTACTTGAAGAGGAAACAAACCATAGAGACAAAACTGAGAACTCCTTTATTTTGTCAAGTTTCAAAGAGCTACTACAAACCACGTTGGATTTAGAGTTCCAAATTCATCTATTTATATGGGAGAGAACAGAGTGAAACCTAAATATAAAAACTGCTACTGTAGACGAACGCTTCAACTTAGAAGAACAAAATCTGGGGAGCCAAGTGGGACTTGTGTACTGATCATTACCACCAAGTATCATCAAGATTGGGTGAAAAAATATTTGCTGGTATTTCGGAAACTCGTTATTTCTTAGAAGCTTGGGAACCCCTCTCAATGAAAGTGCTTTTCCATAGTCTGTGCCTGGGGCTACTTGAAGAGGAATCAAACCATAGCGACAAAACTGAGAACTCCTTTATTTTGTCAAGTTTCAAAGACCTACTACAAACCATGTTGGATTTAGAGTTCCAAATTCATCTTTCTATATAGGAGAGAACAGAGGGAACCCTAAATATAAAAACTGCTACTGTAGACGAACGCTTCAACCTAGAAGAACAAAATTTGGTGAGCCAAGTGGGATTTGTGTACTGACCATTAGCACCAAGTATCATCAAGATTGGGTGAAAAAATATTTGCTGGTATTTCGGAAACTCGTTATTTCTTAGAAGCTTGGCAACCCCTCTCAATGAAAGTGCTTTTCCACAGTCTGTGCTTGGGGCTACTTGAAGAGGAAACAAACCATAGCGACAAAACTGAGAACTCCTTTATTTTGTCAAGTTTCAAAGAGCTACTACAAACCATGTTGGATTTAGAGTTCCAAATTCATCTTTCTATATAGGAGAGAACAGAGGGAAACCTAAATATAAAAACTGCTACTGTAGACGAACGCTTAAACCTAGAAGAACAAAATTTGGTGAGCCAAGTGGGATTTGTGTACTGATCTTTAGCAAGAAGTATCATCAAGATTGGTTGAAAAAATATTTGCTGCTATTTCGGAAACTCGAAATTTCTTAGAAGTTTGGCAACCCCTCTCAATGAAAGTGCTTTACCACAGTCTGTGCCTAGGGCTACTTGAAGAGGAAACAAACCATAGAGAAAAAACTGAGAACTCCTTTATTTTGTCAAGTTTCAAAGAGCTACTACAAACCATGTTGGATTTAGAGTTCCAAATTCATCTATTTATATGGGAGAGAACACAGGGAAACCTAAATATAAAAACTGCTACTGTAGACGAACGCTTCAACCTAGAAGAACAAAATTTGGTGAGCCAAGTGGGATTTGTGTACTGATCATTACCACCAAGTATCATCAAGATTGGGTGAAAAAATATTTGCGGGTATTTCGGAAACTCGTTATTTCTTAGAAGCTTGGGAACCCCTCTCAATGAAAGTGCTTTTCCACAGTGTGTGCCTGGGGCTACTTGAAGAGGAAACAAACCATAGCGACAAAACTGAGAACTCCTTTATTTTGTCAAGTTTCAAAGAGCTACTACAAACCATGTTGGATTTAGAGTTCCAAATTCATCTTTCTATATAGGAGACAACAGAGGGAACCCTAAATATAAAAACTGCTACTGTAGACGAACGCTTCAACCTAGAAGAACAAAATTTGGTGAGCCAAGTCGGATTTGTGTACTGATCATTACCACCAAGTATCAACAAGACTGTGTGAAAAAATATTTGCTGGTATTTCGAAAATGCGTTATTTCTTAGAAGCTTGGCAACCCATCTCAATGAAAGTACTTTCCACAGTCTGTGCCTAGGGCTACTTGAAGAGGAAACAATCCATAGAGACAAAACTGAGAATTCCTTTATTTTGTCAAGTTTCAAAGAGCTACTACAAACCATGTTGGATTTAGAGTTCCAAATTCATCTATCTATATAGGAGAGAACAGAGGGAAACCTAAATATAAAAACTGCTACTGTAGACGAACGCTTCAACCTAGAAGAACAAAATTTGGTGAGCCAAGTGGGATTTGAGTACTGATCATTACCACCAAGTATCATCAAGATTGGGTGAAAAAATATTTGCTGGTATTTCGGAAACTTGTTATTTCTTAGAAGCTTGGCAACCCCTCTCAATGAAAGTGCTTTTCCACAGTCTGTGCCTAGGGCTACTTGAAGAGGAAACAAACCACAGAGACAAATCTGAGACCTCCTTTATTTTGTCAAGTTTCAAAGAGCTACTACAAACCATGTTGGATTTAGAGTTCCAAATTCATCTATCTATATAGGAGAGAACAGAGAGAAACCTAAATATAAAAACTGCTACTGTAGACGAACGCTTCAAACTAGAAGAACAAAATTTGGTGAGCCAAGTGGGATTTGTGTACTGATCATTACCACCAAGTATCAACAAGATTGTGTGAAAAAATATTTGCTGGTATTTTGGAAACTCGTTATTTCTTAGAAGCTTGGCAACACATCTCAATGAAAGTGCTTTTCCACAGTCTGTGCCTAGGGCTACTTGAAGAGGAAACAAACCATAGAGACAAAAGTGAGAACTCCTTTATATTGTCAAGTTTCAAAGAGCTACTACAAACCATGTTGGATTTAGAGTTCCAAATTCATCTATCTATATATGAGAGAACAGAGTGAAACCTAAATATAAAAACTGCTACTGTAGACGAACGCTTCAACCTAGAAGAACAAAATTTGGTGAGCCAAGTGGGATTTGTGTACTGATCATTAGCAACAAGTATTATCAAGATTGGGTGAAAAAATATTCGCTGGTATTTCGGAAACTCGTTATTTCTTAGAAGCTTGGCAACCCCACTCAATGAAAGTGCTTTTCCACAGTCTGTGCCTAGGGCTACTTGAAGAGGAAACAAACCATAGAGACAAATCTGAGAACTCCTTTATTTTGTCAATTTTCAAAGAGCTACTACAAACCATGTTGGATTTAGAGTTCCAAATTCATCTATCTATAAGAGAGAACAGAGGGAAACCTAAATATAAAAACTGCTACTGTACACGAACGCTTCAACCTAGAAGAACTAAATTTGGTGAGCCAAGTGGGATTTGTGTACTGATCATTACCACCAAGTATCAACAAGACTGTGTGAAAAAGTATTTGCTGGTATTTCGGAAACGCGTTATTTCTTAGAAGCTTGGCAACCCATCTCAATGAAAGTACTTTCCACAGTCTGTGCCTAGGGCTACTTGAAGAGGAAACAATCCATAGAGACAAAACTGAGAACTCCTTTATTAGGTCAAGTTTCTAAGAGCTACTACAAACCATGTTGGATTTAGAGTTCCAAATTCATCTATCTATATAGGAGAGAACAGAGTGAAACCTAAATATAAAAACTGCTACTGTAGACGAACGCTTCAACCTAGAAGAACAAAATTTGGTGAGCCAAGTGGGATTTGTGTACTGATCATGACCACCAAGTATCATCAAGATTGGGTGAAAAAATATTTGCTGGTATTTCGGAAACGCGTTATTTCTTAGAAGCTTGGCAACCCATCTCAATGAAAGTGCTTTCCACAGTCTGTGCCTAGGGCTACTTTAAGAGGAAACAAACCATAGAGACAAAACTGAGAATTCCTTTATTTTGTCAAGTTTCAAAGAGCTACTATAAACCATGTTGGATTTAGAGTTCCAAATTCATCTATCTATATAGGAGAGAACAGAGGGAAACCTAAATATAAAAACTGCTACTGTAGACGAACGCTTCAACCTAGAAGAACAAAATTTGGTGAGCCAAGTGGGATTTGAGTACTGATCATTACCACCAAGTATCATCAAGATTGGGTGAAAAAATATTTGCTGGTATTTCGAAAACTTGTTATTTCTTAGAAGCTTGGCAACCCCTCTCAATGAAAGTGCTTTTCCACAGTCTGTGCCTAGGGCTACTTGAAGAGGAAACAAACCATAGAGACAAAAGTGAAAACTCCTTTATATTGTCAAGTTTCAAAGAGCTACTACAAACCATGTTGGATTTAGAGTTAAAAATTCATCTATCTATATATGAGAGAACAGAGTGTAACCTAAATATAAAAACTGCTACAGTAGACGAACGCTTCAACCTAGATGAGCAAAATTTGGTGAGCCAAGTGGGATTTGTGTACTGATCATTACCACCAAGTATCATCAAGATTGGGTGAAAAAATATTTGCTGGTATTTCGGAAACTCGTTATTTCTTAGACGCTTGGGAACCCCTCTCAATGAAAGTGCTTTTCCACAGTCTGTGCCTGGGGCTACTTGAAGAGGAAACAAACCATAGCGACAAAACTGAGAACTCCTTTATTTTGTCAATTTTCAAAGAGCTACTACAAACCATGTTGGATTTAGAGTTCCAAATTCATCTATCTATATAGGAGACAACCGAGGGAAACCTAAATATATAAACTGCTACTGTACACGAACGCTTCAACCTAGAAGAACTAAATTTGGTGAGCCAAGTGGGATTTGTGTACTGATCATTACCACCAAGTATCAACAAGATTGTGTGAAAAAATATTTGCTGGTATTTCGGAAACTCGTTATTTCTTAGAAGCTTGGCAACCCATCTCAATGAAAGTACTTTCCACAGTCTGTGCATAGGGCTACTTGAAGAGGAAACAATCCATAGAGACAAAACTGAGAACTCCTTTATTTTGTCAAGTTTCAAAGAGCTACTACAAACCATGTTGGATTTAGAGTTCCAAATTCATCTATCTATATATGAGAAAACAGAGTGAAACCTAAATATAAAAAGTGCTACTGTAGACGAACGCTTCAACCTAGAAGAACAAAATTTGGTGAGCCAAGTGGGATTTGTGTACTGACCATTAGCACCAAGTATCATCAAGATTGGGTGAAAAAATATTTGCTGGTATTTCGGAAACTCGTTATTTCTTAGAAGCTTGGGAACCCCTCTCAATGAAAGTGCTTTTCCACAGTCTGTGCCTGGGCTACTTGAAGAGGAAACAAACCATAGCGACAAAACTGAGAAATCCTTTATTTTGTCAAGTTTCAAAGAGCTACTACAAACCATGTTGGATTTAGAGTTCCAAATTCATCTTTCTATATAGGAGAGAACAGAGGGAAACCTAAATATAAAAACTGCTACTGTAGACGAACGCTTCAACCAAGAAGAACAAAATTTGGTGAGCCAAGTGAGATTTGTGTACTGATCTTTAGCAACAAGTATCATCAAGATTGGGTGAAAAAATATTTGCTGCTATTTCGGAAACTCGAAATTTCTTAGAAGTTTGGCAACCCCTCTCAATGAAAGTGCTTTACCACAGTCTGTGCCTAGGGCTACTTGAAGAGGAAACAAACCATAGAGACAAAACTGAGAACTCCTTTATTTTGTCAAGTTTCAAAGAGCTACTACAAACCATGTTGGATTTAGAGTTCCAAATTCATCTATTTATATGGGAGAGAACAGAGGGAAACCTAAATATAAAAACTGCTACTGTAGACGAACGCTTCAACCTAGAAGAACAAAATGTGGGGAGCCAAGTGGGATTTGTGTACTGATCATTACCACCAAGTATCATCAAGATTGTGTGAAAAAATATTTGCTGGTATTTCGGAAACTCGTTATTTCTTAGAAGCTTGGCAACCCTTCTCAATTAAAGTGCTTTTCCACAGTCTGTGCCTAGGGCTACTTGAAGAGGAAACAAACCATAGAGACAAAACTGAGAACTCCTTTATTTTGTCAAGTTTCAAAGAGCTACTACAAACCATGTTGGATTTAGAGTTCCAAATTTATCTATCTATATAGGAGAGAACAGAGGGAAACCTAAAGATAAAAACTGCTACTGTAGACGAACGCTTCAACCGAGAAGAACAAAATTTGGTGAGCCAAGTGGGATTTGTGTACTGATCATTACCACCAAGTATCATCAAGATTGGGTGAAAAAATATTTGCTGGTATTTCGGAAACTCGTTATTTCTTAGAAGCTTGGGAACCCCTCTCACTGAAAGTGCTTTTCCACAGTGTGTGCCTGGGGCTACTTGAAGAGGAAACAAACCATAGCGACAAAACTGAGAACTCCTTTATTTTGTCAAGTTTCAAAGAGCTACTACAAACCATGTTGGATTTAGAGTTCCAAATTCATCTTTCTATATAGGAGAGAACAGAGGGAACCCTAATTATAAAAACTGCTACTGTAGACGAACACTTCAACCTAGAAGAACAAAATTTGGTGAGCCAAGTGGGATTTGTGTACTGATCATTAGCAACAAGTATCATCAAGATTGGGTGAAAAAATATTCGCTGGTATTTCGGAAACTCGTTATTTCTTAGAAGCTTGGCAACCCCTTTCAATGAAAGTGCTTTTCCACAGTCTGTGCCTAGGGCTAATTGAAGAGGAAACAAACCATAGAGACAAATCTGGGAACTCCTTTATTTTGTCAATTTTCAAAGAGCTACTACAAACCATGTTGGATTTAGAGTTCCAAATTCATCTATCTATATAGGAGAGAACAGAGGGAAACCTAAATATAAAAAGTGCTACTGTACACGAACGCTTCAACCTAGAAGAACTAAATTTGGTGAGCCAAGTGGGATTTGTGTACTGATCATTACCACCAAGTATCAACAAGACTGTGTGAAAAAATATTTGCTGGTATTTCGGAAACGCGTTATTTCTTAGAAGCTTGGCAACCCATCTCAATGAAAGTACTTTCCACAGTCTGTGCCTAGGGCTACTTGAAGAGGAAACAATCCATAGAGACAAAACTGAGAACTTCTTTATTTTGTCAAGTTTCAAAGAGCTACTACAAACCATGTTGGATTTAGAGTTCCAAATTCATCTATCTATATATGAGAGAACAGAGTGAAACCTAAATATAAAAACTGCTACTGTAGACGAACGCTTCAACGTAGAAGAACAAAATTTCGTGAGCCAAGTGGGATTTGTGTACTGATCATGACCACCACGTATCATCATGATTGGGTGAAAAAATATTTGCTGGTATTTCGGAAACTCGTTATTTCTTAGAAGCTTGGCAACCCATCTCAATGAAAGTGCTCTCCACAGTCTGTGCCTAGGGCTTCTTTAAGAGGAAACAAACCATAGAGACAAAACTGAGAACTCCTTTATTTTGTCAAGTTTCAACGAGCTACTACAAACCATTTTGGATTTAGAGTTCCAAATTCATCTATCTATATAGGAGAGAACAGAGAGAAACCTAAATATAAAAACTGCTACTGTAGACGAACGCTTCAACCTAGAAGAACAAAATTTGGTGAGCAAAGAGGGATTTGTGTACTGATCATTACCACTAAGTATCAACAAGATAGTGTGAAAAAATATTTGCTGGTATTCCGGAAACTCGTTATTTCTTAGAAGCTTGGGAACCCCTCTCAATGAAAGCGCTTTTCCACAGTCTGTGCCTGGGGCTACTTGAAGAGGAAACAAAACATAGCGACAAAACTGAGAACTCCTTTATTTTGTCAAGTTTCAAAGAGCTACTACAAACCATGTTGGATTTAGAGTTCCAAATTCATCTTTCTATAGAGGAGAGAACAGAGGGAACCCTAAATATAAAAACTGCTACTGTAGACGAACGCTTCAACCTAGAAGAACAAAATTTGGTGAGCCAAGTGGGATTTGTGTACTGATCATTAGCAACAAGTATCATCAAGATTGGGTGAAAAAATATTCGCTGGTATTTCGGAAACTCGTTATTTCTTAGAAGCTTGGCAACCCCTCTCAATGAAAGTGCTTTTCCACAGTCTGTGCCTAGGGCTACCTGAAGAGGAAACAAACCATAGAGACAAATCTGAGAACTCCTTTATTTTGTCAATTTTCAAAGAGCTACTACAAACCATGTTGGATTTAGAGTTCCAAATTCATCTATCTATATATGAGAGAACAGAGTGAAACCTAAATATAAAAACTGCTACAGTAGACGAACGCTTCAACCTAGATGAGCAAAATTTGGTGAGCCAAGTGGGATTTGTGTACTGATCATTACCACCAAGTATCATCAAGATTGGGTGAAAAAATATTTGCTGGTATTTCGGAAACTCGTTATTTCTTAGACGCTTGGGAACCCCTCTCAATGAAAGTGCTTTTCCACAGTCTGTGCCTGGGGCTACTTGAAGAGGAAACAAACCATAGCGACAAATCTGAGAACTCCTTTATTTTGTCAATTTTCAAAGAGCTACTAGAAACCATGTTGGATTTAGAGTTCCAAATTCATCTATCTATATAGGAGACAACCGAGGGAAACCTAAATATATAAACTGCTACTGTACACGAACGCTTCAACCTAGAAGAACTAAATTTGGTGAGCCAAGTGGGATTTGTGTACTGATCATTACCACCAAGTATCAACAAGATTGTGTGAAAAAATATTTGCTGGTATTTCGGAAACTCGTTATTTCTTAGAAGCTTGGCAACCCATCTCAATGAAAGTACTTTCCACAGTCTGTGCATAGGGCTACTTGAAGAGGAAACAATCCATAGAGACAAAACTGAGAACTCCTTTATTTTGTCAAGTTTCAAAGAGCTACTACAAACCATGTTGGATTTAGAGTTCCAAATTCATCTATCTATATATGAGACAACAGAGTGAAACCTAAATATAAAAAGTGCTACTCTAGACGAACGCTTCAACCTAGAAGAACAAAATTTGGTGAGCCAAGTGGGATTTGTGTACTGACCATTAGCACCAAGTATCATCAAGATTGGGTGAAAAAATATTTGCTGGTATTTCGGAAACTCGTTATTTCTTAGAAGCTTGGGAACCCCTCTCAATGAAAGTGCTTTTCCACAGTCTGTGCCTGGGCTACTTGAAGAGGAAACAAACCATAGCGACAAAACTGAGAAATCCTTTATTTTGTCAAGTTTCAAAGAGCTACTACAAACCATGTTGGATTTAGAGTTCCAAATTCATCTTTCTATGTAGGAGAGAACAGAGGGAAACCTAAATATAAAAACTGCTACTGTAGACGAACGCTTCAACCAAGAAGAACAAAATTTGGTGAGCCAAGTGAGATTTGTGTACTGATCTTTAGCAACAAGTATCATCAAGATTGGGTGAAAAAATATTTGCTGCTATTTCGGAAACTCGAAATTTCTTAGAAGTTTGGCAACCCCTCTCAATGAAAGTGCTTTACCACAGTCTGTGCCTAGGGCTACTTGAAGAGGAAACAAACCATAGAGACAAAACTGAGAACTCCTTTATTTTGTCAAGTTTCAAAGAGCTACTACAAACCATGTTGGATTTAGAGTTCCAAATTCATCTATTTATATGGGAGAGAACAGAGGGAAACCTAAATATAAAAACTGCTACTGTAGACGAACGCTTCAACCTAGAAGAACAAAATTTGGTGAGCCAAGTGGGATTTGTATACTGATCATTAGCAACAAGTATCATCAAGATTGGGTGAAAAAATATTCGCTGGTATTTCGGAAACTCGTTATTTCTTAGAAGCTTGGCAACCCCTTTCAATGAAAGTGCTTTTCCACAGTCTGTGCCTAGGGCTAATTGAAGAGGAAACAAACCATAGAGACAAATCTGGGAACTCCTTTATTTTGTCAATTTTCAAAGAGCTACTAGAAACCATGTTGGATTTAGAGTTCCAAATTCATCTATCTATATAGGAGAGAACAGAGGGAAACCTAAATATAAAAAGTGCTACTGTACACGAACGCTTCAACCTAGAAGAACTAAATTTGGTGAGCCAAGTGGGATTTGTGTACTGATCATTACCACCAAGTATCAACAAGACTGTGTGAAAAAATATTTGCTGGTATTTCGGAAACGCGTTATTTCTTAGAAGCTTGGCAACCCATCTCAATGAAAGTACTTTCCACAGTCTGTGCCTAGGGCTACTTGAAGAGGAAACAATCCATAGAGACAAAACTGAGAACTCCTTTATTTTGTCAAGTTTCAAAGAGCTACTACAAACCATGTTGGATTTAGAGTTCCAAATTCATCTATCTATATATGAGAGAACAGAGTGAAACCTAAATACAAAAACTGATACTGTAGACGAACGCTTCAACCTAGAAGAACAAAATTTCGTGAGCCAAGTGGGATTTGTGTACTGATCATGACCACCACGTATCATCAAGATTGGGTGAAAAAATATTTGCTGGTATTTCGGAAACTCGTTATTTCTTAGAAGCTTGGCAACCCATCTCAATGAAAGTGCTCTCCACAGTCTGTGCCTAGGGCTTCTTTAAGAGGAAACAAACCATAGAGACAAAACTGAGAACTCCTTTATTTTGTCAAGTTTCAACGAGCTACTACAAACCATGTTGGATTTAGAGTTCCAAATTCATCTATCTATATAGGAGAGAACAGAGAGAAACCTAAATATAAAAACTGCTACTGTAGACGAACGCTTCAACCTAGAAGAACAAAATTTGGTGAGCAAAGAGGGATTTGTGTACTGATCATTACCACTAAGTATCAACAAGATTGTGTGAAAAAATATTTGCTGGTATTTCGGAAACTCGTTATTTCTTAGAAGCTTGGGAACCCCTCTCAATGAAAGTGCTTTTCCACAGTCTGTGCCTGGGGCTACTTGAAGAGGAAACAAAACATAGCGACAAAACTGAGAACTCCTTTATTTTGTCAAGTTTCAAAGAGCTACTACAAACCATGTTGGATTTAGAGTTCCAAATTCATCTTTCTATAGAGGAGAGAACAGAGGGAACCCTAAATATAAAAACTGCTACTGTAGACGAACGCTTCAACCTAGAAGAACAAAATTTGGTGAGCCAAGTGGGATTTGTGTACTGATCATTAGCAACAAGTATCATCAAGATTGGGTGAAAAAATATTCGCTGGTATTTCGGAAACTCGTTATTTCTTAGAAGCTTGGCAACCCCTCTCAATGAAAGTGCTTTTCCACAGTCTGTGCCTAGGGCTACCTGAAGAGGAAACAAACCATAGAGACAAATCTGAGAACTCCTTTATTTTGTCAATTTTCAAAGAGCTACTACAAACCATGTTGGATTTAGAGTTCCAAATTCATCTATCTATATAGGAGACAACAGAGGGAAACCTAAATATAAAAACTCCTACTGTACACGAACGCTTCAACCTAGAAGAACTAAATTTGGTGAGCCAAGTGGGATTTGTGTACTGATCATTACCACCAAGTATCAACAAGATTGTGTGAAAAAATATTTGCTGGTATTTCGGAAATGCGTTATTTCTTAGAAGCTTGGCAACCCATCTCAATGAAAGTACTTTCCACAGTCTCTGCGTAGGGCTACTTGAAGAGGAAACAATCCATAAAGACAAAACTGAGAACTCCTTTATTTTGTCAAGTTTCAAAGAGCTACTACAAACCATGTTGGATTTAGAGTTCCAAATTCATCTATCTATATATGAGAGAACAGAGTGAAACCTAAATATAAAAACTGCTACTGTAGACGAACGCTTCAACCTAGAAGAACAAAATTTGGTGAGCAAAGAGGGATTTGTGTACTGATCATTACCACTAAGTATCAACAAGATTGTGTGAAAAAATATTTGCTGGTATTTCGGAAACTCGTTATTTCTTAGAAGCTTGGGAACCCCTCTCAATGAAAGTGCTTTTCCACAGTCTGTGCCTGGGGCTACTTGAAGAGGAAACAAAACATAGCGACAAAACTGAGAACTCCTTTATTTTGTCAAGTTTCAAAGAGCTACTACAAACCATGTTGGATTTAGAGTTCCAAATTCATCTTTCTATAGAGGAGAGAACAGAGGGAACCCTAAATATAAAAACTGCTACTGTAGACGAACGCTTCAACCTAGAAGAACAAAATTTGGTGAGCCAAGTGGGATTTGTGTACTGATCATTAGCAACAAGTATCATCAAGATTGGGTGAAAAAATATTCGCTGGTATTTCGGAAACTCGTTATTTCTTAGAAGCTTGGCAACCCCTCTCAATGAAAGTGCTTTTCCACAGTCTGTGCCTAGGGCTACCTGAAGAGGAAACAAACCATAGAGACAAATCTGAGAACTCCTTTATTTTGTCAATTTTCAAAGAGCTACTACAAACCATGTTGGATTTAGAGTTCCAAATTCATCTATCTATATAGGAGACAACAGAGGGAAACCTAAATATAAAAACTCCTACTGTACACGAACGCTTCAACCTAGAAGAACTAAATTTGGTGAGCCAAGTGGGATTTGTGTACTGATCATTACCACCAAGTATCAACAAGATTGTGTGAAAAAATATTTGCTGGTATTTCGGAAACGCGTTATTTCTTAGAAGCTTGGCAACCCATCTAAATGAAAGTACTTTCCACAGTCTCTGCGTAGGGCTACTTGAAGAGGAAACAATCCATAAAGACAAAACTGAGAACTCCTTTATTTTGTCAAGTTTCAAAGAGCTACTACAAACCATGTTGGATTTAGAGTTCCAAATTCATCTATCTATATATGAGAGAACAGAGTGAAACCTAAATATAAAAACTGCTACTGTAGACGAACGCTTCAACCTAGAAGAACAAAATTTGGTGAGCCAAGTGGGATTTGTGTACTGATCATTACCACCAAGTATCAACAAGATTGTGTGAAAAAATATTTGCTGGTATTTCGGAAACTCGTTATTTCTTAGAAGCTTGGCAACCCATCTCAATGAAAGTGCTTTCCACAGTCTGTGCCTAGGGCTACTTTAAGAGGAAACAAACCATAGAGACAAAACTGAGAACTCCTTTGTTTGTCAAGTTTCAAAGAGCTACTACAAACCATGTTGGATTTAGAGTTCCAAATTCATCTATCTATATAGGAGAGAACAGAGGGAAACCTAAATATAAAAACTGCTACTGTAGAAGAACGCTTCAACCTAGAAGAACAGAATTTGGTGAGCCAAGTGGGATTTGTGTACTGATCATGACCACCCAGTATTATCAAAATTGGGTGAAAAAATATTTGCTGGTAATTCGGAAACTCGTTATTTCTTAGAAGCTTGGGAACCCCTCTCAATGAAAGTGCTTTTCCACAGTCTGTGCATAGGGCTACTTGAAGAGGAAACAAACCATAGAAAAAAATCAGAGAACTTCTTTATTTTGTCAAGTTTCAAACAGCTACTACAAACAATGTTGGATTTAGAGTTTCAAATTCATCTATCTATATAGGAGAGAACAGAGAGAAACCTAAATATAAAAACTGCTACTGTAGACGAACGCTTCAACCTAGAAGACAAAAATTTGGTGAGCCAAGTGGGATTTGTATAGTGATCATTACCACCAAGTATCAACACGATTGTGTGAAAAAATATTTGCTGGTATTTCGGAAACTCGTTATTTCTTAGAAACTTGGCAACCCCTCTCAATGAAAGTGCTTTTCCACAGTCTGTGCCTAGGGCTACTTGAAGAGGAAAGAAACCATAGAGACAAATCTGAGACCTCCTTTATTTTGTCAAGTTTCAAAGAGCTACTACAAACCATGTTGGATTTAGAGTTCCAAATTCATCTATCTATATAGGAGAGAACAGAGAGAAACCTAAATATAAAAACTGCTACTGTAGACGAACGCTTCAACCTAGAAGAACAAAATTTGGTGAGCCAAGTGGGATTTGTGTACTGATCATTACCACCACGTATCAACAAGATTTGTGAAAAAATATTTGCTGGTATTTCGGAAACTCGTTATTTCTTAGAAGCTTGGCAACACATCTCAATGAAAGTGCTTTTACACAGTCTGTGCCTAGGGCTACTTGAAGAGGAAACAAACCATAGAGACAAAATTGAGAACTCCTTTATATTGTCAAGTTTCAAAGAGCTACTACAAACCATGTTGGATTTAGAGTTCCAAATTCATCTATCTATATATGAGAGAACAGAGTGAAACCTAAATATAAAAACTGCTACTGTAGACGAACGCTTCAACCTAGAAGAACAAAATTTGGTGAGCCAAGTGGGATTTGTGTACTGATCATTACCACCAAGTATCATCAAGATTGGGTGAAAAAATATTTGCTGGTATTTCGGAAACGCGTTATTTCTCAGAAGCTTGGCAACCCATCTCAATGAAAGTACTTTCCACAGTCTCTGCGTAGGGCTACTTGAAGAGGAAACAATCCATAAAGACAAAACTGAGAACTCCTTTATTTTGTCAAGTTTCAAAGAGCTACTACAAACCATGTTGGATTTAGAGTTCCAAATTCATCTATCTATATATGAGAGAACAGAGTGAAACCTAAATATAAAAACTGCTACTGTAGACGAACGCTTCAACCTAGAAGAACAAAATTTGGTGAGCCAAGTGGGATTTGTGTACTGATCATTACCACCAAGTATCAACAAGATTGTGTGAAAAAATATTTGCTGGTATTTCGGAAACTCGTTATTTCTTAGAAGCTTGGCAACCCATCTCAATGAAAGTGCTTTCCACAGTCTGTGCCTAGGGCTACTTTAAGAGGAGACAAACCATAGAGACAAAACTGAGAACTCCTTTGTTTGTCAAGTTTCAAAGAGCTACTACAAACCATGTTGGATTTAGAGTTCCAAATTCATCTATCTATATAGGAGAGAACAGAGGGAAACCTAAATATAAAAACTGCTACTGTAGAAGAACGCTTCAACCTAGAAGAACAGAATTTGGTGAGCCAAGTGGGATTTGTGTACTGATCATGACCACCCAGTATTATCAAAATTGGGTGAAAAAATATTTGCTGGTATTTCGGAAACTCGTTATTTCTTAGAAGCTTGGCAACACATCTCAATGAAAGTGCTTTTCCACAGTCTGTGCCTAGGGCTACTTGAAGAGGAAACAAACCATAGAGACAAAAGTGAGAACTCCTTTATATTGTCAAGTTTCAAAGAGCTACTACAAACCATGTTGGATTTAGAGTTCCACATTCATCTATCTATATAGGAGAGAACAGAGGGAAACCTAAATATAAAAACTGCTACTGTAGAAGAACGCTTCAACCTAGAAGAACAGAATTTGGTGAGCCAAGTGGGATTTGTGTACTGATCATTACCACCAAGTATCATCAAGATTGGGTGAAAAAATATTTGCTGGTATTTCGGAAACTCGTTATTTCTTAGAAGCTTGGCAACCCATCTCAATGAAAGTGCTTTCCAAAGTCTGTGATAGGGCTACTTGAAGAGGAAACAATCCATAGAGTGAAAACTGAGAACTGCTTTATTTTGTCAAGTTTCAAAGAGCTACTACAAACCATGTTGGATTTAAAGTTCCAAATTCATCTATCCATATAGGAGAGAACAGAGGAAAACCTAAATATAAAAACTGCTACTGTAGACGAACGCTTCAACCTAGAAGAACAAAATTTGGTGAGCCAAGTGGGATTTGTGTACTGATCATTACCAACAAGTATCATCAAGATTGGGTGAAAAAATATTTGCTGGTATTTCGGAAACTCGTTATTTCTTAGAAGCTTGGGAACCCCTCTCAATGAAAGTGCTTTTCCACAGTCTGTGCCTGGGGCTACTTGAAGAGGAAACAAAAACATAGCGACAAAACTGAGAACTCCTTTATTTTGTCAAGTTTCAAAGAGCTACTACAAACCATGTTGGATTTAGAGTTCCAAATTCATCTATCTATATAGGAGAGAACAGAGGGAAACCTAAATATAAAAACTGCTACTGTAGAAGAACGCTTCAACCTAGAAGAACAGAATTTGGTGAGCCAAGTGGGATTTGTGTACTGATCATGACCACCCAGTATTATCAAAATTGGGTGAAAAAATATTTGCTGGTATTTCGGAAACTCGTTATTTCTTAGAAGCTTGGCAACACATCTCAATGAAAGTGCTTTTCCACAGTCTGTGCCTAGGGCTACTTGAAGAGGAAACAAACCATAGAGACAAAAGTGAGAACTCCTTTATATTGTCAAGTTTCAAAGAGCTACTACAAACCATGTTGGATTTAGAGTTCCACATTCATCTATCTATATAGGAGAGAACAGAGGGAAACCTAAATATAAAAACTGCTACTGTAGAAGAACGCTTCAACCTAGAAGAACAGAATTTGGTGAGCCAAGTGGGATTTGTGTACTGATCATTACCACCAAGTATCATCAAGATTGGGTGAAAAAATATTTGCTGGTATTTCGGAAACTCGTTATTTCTTAGAAGCTTGGCAACCCATCTCAATGAAAGTGCTTTCCAAAGTCTGTGATAGGGCTACTTGAAGAGGAAACAATCCATAGAGTGAAAACTGAGAACTGCTTTATTTTGTCAAGTTTCAAAGAGCTACTACAAACCATGTTGGATTTAAAGTTCCAAATTCATCTATCCATATAGGAGAGAACAGAGGAAAACCTAAATATAAAAACTGCTACTGTAGACGAACGCTTCAACCTAGAACAACAAAATTTGGTGAGCCCAGTGGGATTTGTGTACTGATCATTACCAACAAGTATCATCAAGATTGGGTGAAAAAATATTTGCTGGTATTTCGGAAACTCGTTATTTCTTAGAAGCTTGGGAACCCCTCTCAATGAAAGTGCTTTTCCACAGTCTGTGCCTGGGGCTACTTGAAGAGGAAACAAAACATAGCGACAAAACTGAGAACTCCTTTATTTTTGTCAAGTTTCAAAGAGCTACTACAAACCATGTTGGATTTAGAGTTCCAAATTCATCTTTCTATAGAGGAGAGAACAGAGGGAACCCTAAATATAAAAACTGCTACTGTAGACGAACGCTTCAACCTAGAAGAACAAAATTTGGTGAGCCAAGTGGGATTTGTGTACTGATCATTAGCAACAAGTATCATCAAGATTGGGTGAAAAATATTCGCTGGTATTTCGGAAACTCGTTATTTCTTAGAAGCTTGGCAACCCCTCTCAATGAAAGTGCTTTTCCACAGTCTGTGCCTAGGGCTACCTGAAGAGGAAACAAACCATAGAGACAAATCTGAGAACTCCTTTATTTTGTCAATTTTCAAAGAGCTACTACAAACCATGTTGGATTTAGAGTTCCAAATTCATCTATCTATATAGGAGACAACAGAGGGAAACCTAAATATAAAAACTCCTACTGTACACGAACGCTTCAACCTAGAAGAACTAAATTTGGTGAGCCAAGTGGGATTTGTGTACTGATCATTACCACCAAGTATCAACAAGATTGTGTGAAAAAATATTTGCTGGTATTTCGGAAACGCGTTATTTCTTAGAAGCTTGGCAACCCATCTCAATGAAAGTACTTTCCACAGTCTCTGCGTAGGGCTACTTGAAGAGGAAACAATCCATAAAGACAAAACTGAGAACTCCTTTATTTTGTCAAGTTTCAAAGAGCTACTACAAACCATGTTGGATTTAGAGTTCCAAATTCATCTATCTATATATGAGAGAACAGAGTGAAACCTAAATATAAAAACTGCTACTGTAGACGAACGCTTCAACCTAGAAGAACAAAATTTGGTGAGCAAAGAGGGATTTGTGTACTGATCATTACCACTAAGTATCAACAAGATTGTGTGAAAAAATATTTGCTGGTATTTCGGAAACTCGTTATTTCTTAGAAGCTTGGGAACCCCTCTCAATGAAAGTGCTTTTCCACAGTCTGTGCCTGGGGCTACTTGAAGAGGAAACAAAACATAGCGACAAAACTGAGATCTCCTTTATTTTGTCAAGTTTCAAAGAGCTACTACAAACCATGTTGGATTTAGAGTTCCAAATTCATCTTTCTATAGAGGAGAGAACAGAGGGAACCCTAAATATAAAAACTGCTACTGTAGACGAACGCTTCAACCTAGAAGAACAAAATTTGGTGAGCCAAGTGGGATTTGTGTACTGATCATTAGCAACAAGTATCATCAAGATTGGGTGAAAAAATATTCGCTGGTATTTCGGAAACTCGTTATTTCTTAGAAGCTTGGCAACCCCTCTCAATGAAAGTGCTTTTCCACAGTCTGTGCCTAGGGCTACCTGAAGAGGAAACAAACCATAGAGACAAATCTGAGAACTCCTTTATTTTGTCAATTTTCAAAGAGCTACTACAAACCATGTTGGATTTAGAGTTCCAAATTCATCTATCTATATAGGAGACAACAGAGGGAAACCTAAATATAAAAACTCCTACTGTACACGAACGCTTCAACCTAGAAGAACTAAATTTGGTGAGCCAAGTGGGATTTGTGTACTGATCATTACCACCAAGTATCAACAAGATTGTGTGAAAAAATATTTGCTGGTATTTCGGAAATGCGTTATTTCTTAGAAGCTTGGCAACCCATCTCAATGAAAGTACTTTCCACAGTCTCTGCGTAGGGCTACTTGAAGAGGAAACAATCCATAAAGACAAAACTGAGAACTCCTTTATTTTGTCAAGTTTCAAAGAGCTACTACAAACCATGTTGGATTTAGAGTTCCAAATTCATCTATCTATATATGAGAGAACAGAGTGAAACCTAAATATAAAAACTGCTACTGTAGACGAACGCTTCAACCTAGAAGAACAAAATTTGGTGAGCAAAGAGGGATTTGTGTACTGATCATTACCACTAAGTATCAACAAGATTGTGTGAAAAAATATTTGCTGGTATTTCGGAAACTCGTTATTTCTTAGAAGCTTGGGAACCCCTCTCAATGAAAGTGCTTTTCCACAGTCTGTGCCTGGGGCTACTTGAAGAGGAAACAAAACATAGCGACAAAACTGAGAACTCCTTTATTTTGTCAAGTTTCAAAGAGCTACTACAAACCATGTTGGATTTAGAGTTCCAAATTCATCTTTCTATAGAGGAGAGAACAGAGGGAACCCTAAATATAAAAACTGCTACTGTAGACGAACGCTTCAACCTAGAAGAACAAAATTTGGTGAGCCAAGTGGGATTTGTGTACTGATCATTAGCAACAAGTATCATCAAGATTGGGTGAAAAAATATTCGCTGGTATTTCGGAAACTCGTTATTTCTTAGAAGCTTGGCAACCCCTCTCAATGAAAGTGCTTTTCCACAGTCTGTGCCTAGGGCTACCTGAAGAGGAAACAAACCATAGAGACAAATCTGAGAACTCCTTTATTTTGTCAATTTTCAAAGAGCTACTACAAACCATGTTGGATTTAGAGTTCCAAATTCATCTATCTATATAGGAGACAACAGAGGGAAACCTAAATATAAAAACTCCTACTGTACACGAACGCTTCAACCTAGAAGAACTAAATTTGGTGAGCCAAGTGGGATTTGTGTACTGATCATTACCACCAAGTATCAACAAGATTGTGTGAAAAAATATTTGCTGGTATTTCGGAAACGCGTTATTTCTTAGAAGCTTGGCAACCCATCTAAATGAAAGTACTTTCCACAGTCTCTGCGTAGGGCTACTTGAAGAGGAAACAATCCATAAAGACAAAACTGAGAACTCCTTTATTTTGTCAAGTTTCAAAGAGCTACTACAAACCATGTTGGATTTAGAGTTCCAAATTCATCTATCTATATATGAGAGAACAGAGTGAAACCTAAATATAAAAACTGCTACTGTAGACGAACGCTTCAACCTAGAAGAACAAAATTTGGTGAGCCAAGTGGGATTTGTGTACTGATCATTACCACCAAGTATCAACAAGATTGTGTGAAAAAATATTTGCTGGTATTTCGGAAACTCGTTATTTCTTAGAAGCTTGGCAACCCATCTCAATGAAAGTGCTTTCCACAGTCTGTGCCTAGGGCTACTTTAAGAGGAAACAAACCATAGAGACAAAACTGAGAACTCCTTTGTTTGTCAAGTTTCAAAGAGCTACTACCAACCATGTTGGATTTAGAGTTCCAAATTCATCTATCTATATAGGAGAGAACAGAGGGAAACCTAAATATAAAAACTGCTACTGTAGAAGAACGCTTCAACCTAGAAGAACAGAATTTGGTGAGCCAAGTGGGATTTGTGTACTGATCATGACCACCCAGTATTATCAAAATTGGGTGAAAAAATATTTGCTGGTAATTCGGAAACTCGTTATTTCTTAGAAGCTTGGGAACCCCTCTCAATGAAAGTGCTTTTCCACAGTCTGTGCATAGGGCTACTTGAAGAGGAAACAAACCATAGAAAAAAATCAGAGAACTTCTTTATTTTGTCAAGTTTCAAAGAGCTACTACAAACAATGTTGGATTTAGAGTTTCAAATTCATCTATCTATATAGGAGAGAACAGAGAGAAACCTAAATATAAAAACTGCTACTGTAGACGAACGCTTCAACCTAGAAGACAATAATTTGGTGAGCCAAGTGGGATTTGTATAGTGATCATTACCACCAAGTATCAACACGATTGTGTGAAAAAATATTTGCTGGTATTTCGGAAACTCGTTATTTCTTAGAAACTTGGCAACCCCTCTCAATGAAAGTGCTTTTCCACAGTCTGTGCCTAGGGCTACTTGAAGAGGAAAGAAACCATAGAGACAAATCTGAGACCTCCTTTATTTTGTCAAGTTTCAAAGAGCTACTACAAACCATGTTGGATTTAGAGTTCCAAATTCATCTATCTATATAGGAGAGAACAGAGAGAAACCTAAATATAAAAACTGCTACTGTAGACGAACGCTTCAACCTAGAAGAACTAAATTTGGTGAGCCAAGTGGGATTTGTGTACTGATCATTACCACCACGTATCAACAAGATTTGTGAAAAAATATTTGCTGGTATTTCGGAAACTCGTTATTTCTTAGAAGCTTGGCAACACATCTTAATGAAAGTGCTTTTACACAGTCTGTGCCTAGGGCTACTTGAAGAGGAAACAAACCATAGAGACAAAATTGAGAAC
Organism: Callospermophilus lateralis; assembly: GCF_048772815.1. NCBI lineage: Eukaryota > Metazoa > Chordata > Mammalia > Rodentia > Sciuridae > Callospermophilus > Callospermophilus lateralis. The sequence continues at coordinate 36,159 of NW_027514974.1, read as the reverse complement.
TCCTTTATATTGTCAAGTTTCAAAGAGCTACTACAAACCATGTTGGATTTAGAGTTCCAAATTCATCTATCTATATATGAGAGAACAGAGTGAAACCTAAATATAAAAACTGCTACTGTAGACGAACGCTTCAACCTAGAAGAACAAAATTTGGTGAGCCAAGTGGGATTTGTGTACTGATCATTACCACCAAGTATCATCAAGATTGGGTGAAAAAATATTTGCTGGTATTTCGGAAACGCGTTATTTCTCAGAAGCTTGGCAACCCATCTCAATGAAAGTACTTTCCACAGTCTCTGCGTAGGGCTACTTGAAGAGGAAACAATCCATAAAGACAAAACTGAGAACTCCTTTATTTTGTCAAGTTTCAAAGAGCTACTACAAACCATGTTGGATTTAGAGTTCCAAATTCATCTATCTATATATGAGAGAACAGAGTGAAACCTAAATATAAAAACTGCTACTGTAGACGAACGCTTCAACCTAGAAGAACAAAATTTGGTGAGCCAAGTGGGATTTGTGTACTGATCATTACCACCAAGTATCAACAAGATTGTGTGAAAAAATATTTGCTGGTATTTCGGAAACTCGTTATTTCTTAGAAGCTTGGCAACCCATCTCAATGAAAGTGCTTTCCACAGTCTGTGCCTAGGGCTACTTTAAGAGGAGACAAACCATAGAGACAAAACTGAGAACTCCTTTGTTTGTCAAGTTTCAAAGAGCTACTACAAACCATGTTGGATTTAGAGTTCCAAATTCATCTATCTATATAGGAGAGAACAGAGGGAAACCTAAATATAAAAACTGCTACTGTAGAAGAACGCTTCAACCTAGAAGAACAGAATTTGGTGAGCCAAGTGGGATTTGTGTACTGATCATGACCACCCAGTATTATCAAAATTGGGTGAAAAAATATTTGCTGGTAATTCGGAAACTCGTTATTTCTTAGAAGCTTGGGAACCCCTCTCAATGAAAGTGCTTTTCCACAGTCTGTGCATAGGGCTACTTGAAGAGGAAACAAACCATAGAAAAAAATCTGAGAACTTCTTTATTTTGTCAAGTTTCAAAGAGCTACTACAAACCATGTTGGATTTAGAGTTTCAAATTCATCTATCTATATAGGAGAGAACAGAGAGAAACCTAAATATAAAAACTGCTACTGTAGACGAACGCTTCAACCTAGAAGACAAAAATTTGGTTAGCCAAGTGGGATTTGTATAGTGATCATTACCACCAAGTATCAACAAGATTGTGTGAAAAAATATTTGCTGGTATTTCGGAAACTCGTTATTTCTTAGAAGCTTGGCAACCCCTCTCAATGAAAGTGCTTTTCCACAGTCTGTGCCTAGGGCTACTTGAAGAGGAAACAAACCATAGAGACAAATCTGAGACCTCCTTTATTTTGTAAAGATTCAAAGAGCTACTACAAACCATGTTGGATTTAAAGTTCCAAATTCATCTATCCATATAGGAGAGAACAGAGGAAAACCTAAATATAAAAACTGCTACTGTAGACGAACGCTTCAACCTAGAAGAACAAAATTTGGTGAGCCAAGTGGGATTTGTGTACTGATCATTACCAACAAGTATCATCAAGATTGGGTGAAAAAATATTTGCTGGTATTTCGGAAACTCGTTATTTCTTAGAAGCTTGGGAACCCCTCTCAATGAAAGTGCTTTTCCACAGTCTATGCCTGGGGCTACTTGAAGAGGAAACAAACCATAGCGACAAAACTGAGAACTCCTTTATTTTGTCAAGTTTCAAAGAGCTACTACAAACCAGGTTGGATTTAGAGTTCCAAATTCATCTTTCTATATAGGAGAGAACAGAGGGAATCCTAAATATATAAATTGCTACTGTAGACGAACGCTTCAACCTAGAAGAACAAACTTTGGTGAGCCAAGTGGGATTTGTGTACTGATCATTAGCAACAAGTATCATCAAGATTGGGTGAAAAAATATTCGCTGGTATTTCGGAAACTCGTTATTTCTTAGAAGCTTATCAATCCCTCTCAATGAAAGTGCTTTTCCACAGTCTGTGCCTAGGGCTACTTGAAGAGGAAACAAACCATAGCGACAAAACTGAGAACTCCTTTATTTTGTCAAGTTTCAAAGAGCTACTAGAAACCATGTTGCATTTAGAGTTCCAAATTCAACTTTCTATATAGGAGAGAACAGAGTGAACCCTAAATATAAAAACTGCTACTGTAGACGAACGCTTCAACCTAGAAGAACAAAATTTGGTGAGCCAAGTGGGATTTGTGTACTGATCATTAGCAACAAGTATCATCAAGATTGGGTGAAAAAATATTCGCTGGTATTTCGGAAACTCGTTATTTCTTAGAAGCTTGGCAACCCCTCTCAATGAAAGTGCTTTTCCACAGTCTGTGCCTAGGGCTACTTGAAGAGGAAACAAACCATAGAGACAAATCTGAGAACTCCTTTATTTTGTCAATTTTCAAAGAGCTACTACAAACCATGTTGGATTTAGAGTTCCAAATTCATCTATCTATATAGGAGACAACCGAGGGAAACCTAAATATATAAACTGCTACTGTACACGAACGCTTCAACCTAGAAGAACAAAATTTGGTGAGCCAAGTGGGATTTGTGTACTGATCATTACCACTAAGTATCAACAAGATTGTGTGAAAAAATATTTGCTGCTATTTCGGAAACGCGTTATTTCTTAGAAGCTTGGCAACCCATCTCAATGAAAGTACTTTCCACAGTCTGTGCATAGGGCTACTTGAAGAGGAAACAATCCATAGAGACAAAACTGAGAACTCCTTTATTTTGTCAAGTTTCAAAGAGCTACTACAAACCATGTTGGATTTAGAGTTCCAAATTCATCTATCTATATAGGAGAGAACAGAGTGAAACCTAAATATAAAAAGTGCTACTGTAGACGAACGCTTCAACCTAGAAGAACAAAATTTGGTGAGCCAAGTGGGATTTATGTACTGACCATTAGCACCAAGTATCATCAAGATTGGGTGAAAAAATATTTGCTGGTATTTCGGAAACTCGTTATTTTTTAGAAGCTTTGGAACCCCTCTCAATGAAAGTGCTTTTCCACAGTCTGTGCCTGGGCTACTTGAAGTGGAAACAAACCATAGCGACAAAACTGAGAACTGCTTTATTTTGTCAAGTTTCAAAGAGCTACTACAAACCATGTTGGATTTAGAGTTCCAAATTCATCTTTCTATATAGGAGAGAACAGAGGGAAACCTAAATATAAAAACTGCTACTGTAGACGAACGCTTCAACCAAGAAGAACAAAATTTGGTGAGCCAAGTGGTATTTGTGTACTGATCTTTAGCAACAAGTATCATCAAGATTGGGTGAAAAAATATTTGCTGGTATTTCGGAAACTCGTTATTTCTTAGAAGCTTGGCAACCCATCTCAATTAAAGTGCTTTTCCACAGTCTGTGCCTAGGGCTACTTGAAGAGGAAACAAACCATAGAGACAAAACTGAGAAGTCCTTTATTTTGTCAAGTTTCAAAGAGCTACTACAAACCATGTTGGATTTAGAGTTCCAAATTCATCTATCTATATAGGAGAGAACAGAGGGAAACCTAAAGATAAAACTGCTACTGTAGACGAACGCTTCAACCTAGAAGAACAAAATTTGGTGAGCCAAGTGGGATTTGTGTACTGATCATTACCACCTAGTATCATCAAGATTGGGTGAAAAAATATTTGCTGGTATTTCGGAAACTCGTTATTTCTTAGAAGCTTGGGAACCCCTCTCAATGAAAGTGCTTTTCCACAGTGTGTGCCTGGGGCTACTTGAAGAGGAAACAAACCATAGCGACAAAACTGAGAACTCCTTTATTTTGTCAAGTTTCAAAGAGCTACTACAAACCATGTTGGATTTAGAGTTCCAAATTCATCTATCTATATAGGAGACAACCGAGGGAAACCTAAATATAAAAACTGCTACTGTAGACGAACGCTTCAACCTAGAAGAACAAAATTTGGTGAGCCAAGTGGGATTTGTGTACTGATCATGACCACCACGTATCATCAAGTTTGGGTGAAAAAATATTTGCTGGTATTTCGGAAACTCGTTATTTCTTAGAAGCTTGGCAACCCATCTCAATGAAAGTGCTTTCGACAGTCTGTGCCTAGGGCTACTTTAAGAGGAAACAAACCATAGAGACAAAACTGAGAATTCCTTTATTTTGTCAAGTTTCAAAGAACTAATACAAACCATGTTGGATTTAGAGTTCCAAATTCATCTATCTATATAGGAGTGAACAGAGGGAAAACTAAATATAAAAACTGCCACTGTAGACGAACGCTTCAACATGGAAGAACAAAATTTGGTGAGCCAAGTGGGATTTGAGTACTGATCATTACCACCAAGTATCATCAAGATTGGGTGAAAAAATATTTGCTGGTATTTCGGAAACTCGTTATTTCTTAGAAGCTTGGCAACCCCTCTCAATGAAAGTGCTTTTCCACAGTCTGTGCCTAGGGCTACTTGAAGAGGAAACAAACCATAGAGACAAAAGTGAGAACTCCTTTATATTGTCAAGTTTCAAAGAGCTACTACAAACCATGTTGGATTTAGTGTTCCAAATTCATCTCTCTATATATGAGAGAACAGAGTGAAACCTAAATATAAAAACTGCTACAGTAGACGAACGCTTCAACCTAGAAGAACAAAATTTGGTGAGCCAAGTGGGATCTGTGTACTGATCATTACCACCAAGTATCATCAAGATTGGGTGAAAAAATATTTGCTGGTATTTCAGAAACTCGTTATTTCTTAGAAGCTTGGGAACCCCTCTCAATGAAAGTGCTTTTCCACAGTCTGTGCCTGGGGCTACTTGAAGAGGAAACAAACCATAGCGACAAAACTGAGAACTCCTTTATTTTGTCAAGTTTCAAAGAGCTACTAAACCATGTTGGATTTAGAGTTCCAAATTCATCTTTCTATATAGGAGAGAACAGAGGGAACCCTAAATATAAAAACTGCTACTGTAGACGAACGCTTCAACCTAGAAGAACAAAATTTGGTGAGCCAAGTGGGATTTGTGTACTGATCATTAGCAACAAGTATCATCAAGATTGGGTGAAAAAATATTTGCTGGTATTTCGGAAACTCGTTATTTCTTAGAAGCTTGGCAACCCCTCTCAATGAAAGTGCTTTTCCACAGTCTGTGCCTAGGGCTACCTGAAGAGGAAACAATCCATAGAGACAAATCTGAGAACTCCTTTATTTTGTCAATTTTCAAAGAGCTACTACAAACCATGTTGGATTTAGAGTTCCAAATTCATCTATCTATATAGGAGACAACAGAGGGAAACCTAAATATAAAAACTGCTACTGTACACGAACGCTTCAACCTAGAAGAACTAAATTTGGTGAGCCAAGTGGGATTTGTGTACTGATCATTACCACCAAGTATCAACAAGATTGTGTGAAAAAATATTTGCTGGTATTTCGGAAAAGCGTTATTTCTTAGAAGCTTGGCAACCCATCTCAATGAAAGTACTTCCACAGTCTCTGCGTAGGGCTACTTGAAGAGGAAACAAACCATAGCGACAAAACTGAGAACTCCTTTATTTTGTCAAGTTTCAAAGAGCTACTACAAACCATGTTGGATTTAGAGTTCCAAATTCATCTTTCTATATAGGAGAGAACATAGGGAACCCTAAATATAAAAACTGCTACTGTAGACGAACACTTCAACCTAGAAGAACAAAATTTGGTGAGCCAAGTGGGATTTGTGTACTGATCATTAGCAACAAGTATCATCAAGATTGGGTGAAAAAATATTTGCTGGTATTTCGGAAACTCGTTATTTCTTAGAAGCTTGGCAACCCCTCTCAATGAAAGTGCTTTTCCACAGTCTGTGCCTAGGGCTACTTGAAGAGGAAACAAACCATAGAGACAAATCTGAGAACTCCTTTATTTTGTCAATTTTCAAAGAGCTACTACAAACCATGTTGGATTTAGAGTTCCAAATTCATCTATCTATATAGGAGAGAACAGAGGGAAACCTAAATATAAAAAGTGCTACTGTACACGAACGCTTCAACCTAGAAGAACTAAATTTGGTGAGCCAAGTGGGATTTGTGTACTGATCATTACCACCAAGTATCAACAAGACTGTGTGAAAAATTATTTGCTGGTATTTCGGAAACGCGTTATTTCTTAGAAGCTTGGCAACCCATCTCAATGAAAGTACTTTCCACAATCTGTGCCTAGGGCTACTTGAAGAGGAAACAATCCATAGAGACAAAACTGAGAACTCCTTTATTTTGTCAAGTTTCAAAGAGCTACTACAAACCATGTTGGATTTAGAGTTCCAAATTCATGTATCTATATATGAGAGAACAGAGTGAAACCTAAATATAAAAACTGCTACTGTAGACGAACGCTTCAACCTAGAAGAACAAAATTTGGTGAGCCAAGTGGGATTTGTGTACTGATCATGACCACCACGTATCATCAAGATTGGTCGAAAAAATATTTGCTGGTATTTCGGAAACTCGTTATTCTTAGAAGCTTGGCAAACCATCTCAATGAAAGTGCTTTCCACAGTCTGTGCCTAGGGCTACTTGAAGAGGAAACAAATCATAGAGACAAAACTGGAGAATTCCTTTATTTTGTCAAGTTTCAAAGAACTAATACAAACCATGTTGGATTTAGAGTTCCAAATTCATCTATCTATATAGGAGAGAACAGAGGGAAACCTAAATATTAAAAACTGCTACTGTAGACGAACGCTTCAACCTAGAAGAACAAAATTTGGTGAGCCAAGTGGGATTTGAGTACTGATCATTACCACCAAGTATCATCAAGATTGGGTGAAAAAATATTTGCTGGTATTTCGGAAACTCGTTATTCTTAGAAGCTTGGCAACCCCTCTCAATGAAAGTGCTTTTCCACGTCTGTGCCTAGGGCTACTTGAAGAGGAAACAAACCATAGAGACAAATCTGAGACCTCCTTTATTTTGTCAAGTTTCAAAGAGCTACTACAAACCATGTTGGATTTAGAGTTCCAAATTCATCTATCTATATAGGAGAGAACAGAGAGAAACCTAAATATAAAAACTGCTACAGTAGACGAACGCTTCAACCTAGAAGAACAAAATTCGGTGAGCCAAGTGGGATTTGTGTACTGATCATTACCACCAAGTATCATCAAGATTGGGTGAAAAAATATTTGCTGGTATTTCGGAAACTCGTTATTTCTTAGAAGCTTGGGAACCCCTCTCAATGAAAGTGCTTTTCCACAGTCTGTGCCTGGGGCTACTTGAGGAGGAAACAAACCATAGCGACAAAACTGAGAACTCCTTTATTTTGTCAAGTTTCAAAGAGCTACTACAAACCATGTTGGATTTAGAGTTCCAAATTCATCTTTCTATATAGGAGAGAACGGAGGGAACCCTAAATATAAAAACTGCTACTGTAGACGAACGCTTCAACCTAGAAGAACAAAATTTGGTGAGCCAAGTGGGATTTGTGTACTGATCATTAGCAACAAGTATCATCAAGATTGGGTGAAAAAATAATTTGCTGGTATTTCGGAAACTCGTTATTTCTTAGAAGCTTGGCAACCCCTCTCAATGAAAGTGCTTTTCCACAGTCTGTGCCTAGGGCTACTTGAAGAGGAAACAAATCATAGAGACAAAAGTGAGAACTCCTTTATATTGTCAAGTTTCAAAGAGCTACTACAAACCATGTTGGATTTAGACTTCCAAATTCATCTATCTGTATATGAGAGAACAGAGTGAAACCTAAATATAAAAACTGCTACTGTAGACGAACGCTTCAACCTAGAAGAACAAAATTTTGGTGAGCCAAGTGGGATTTGTGTACTGATCATTACCACCAAGTATCATCAAGATTGGGTGAAAAAATATTTGCTGGTATTTCGGAAACTCGTTATTTCTTAGAAGCTTGGCAACCCCTCTCAATGAAAGTGCTTTTCCACAGTCTGTGCCTAGGGCTACTTGAAGAGGAAACAAACCATAGAGACAAAAGTGAGAACTCCTTTATATTGTCAAGTTTCAAAGAGCTACTACAAACCATGTTGGATTTAGAGTTCCAAATTCATCTATCTATATATGAGAGAACAGAGTGAAACCTAAATATAAAAACTGCTACTGTAGACGAACGCTTCAACCTAGAAGAACAAAATTTGGTGAGCCAAGTGGGATTTGTGTACTGATCATTACCGCCAAGTATCATCAAGATTGGGTGAAAAAATATTTGCTGTTATTTCGGAAACTCGTTATTTCTTAGAAGCTTGGGAACCCCTCTCAATGAAAGTGCTTTTCACAGTCTGTGCCTGGGGCTACTTGAAGAGGAAACAAACCATAGCGACAAAACTGAGAACTCCTTTATTTTGTCAAGTTTCAAAGAGCTACTACAAACCAGGTTGGATTTAGAGTTCCAAATTCATCTTTCTATATAGGAGAGAACAGAGGGAATCCTAAATATATAAACTGCTACTGTAGACGAACGCTTCAACCTAGAAGAACAAAATTTGGTGAGCCAAGTGGGATTTGTGTACTGATCATTAGCAACAAGTATCATCAAGATTGGGTGAAAAAATATTCGCTGGTATTTCGGAAACTCGTTATTTCTTAGAAGCTTATCAATCCCTCTCAATGAAAGTGCTTTCCACAGTCTGTGCCTATGGCTAGTTGAAGAGGAAACAAACCATAGCGACAAAACTGAGAACTCCTTTATTTTGTCAAGTTTCAAAGAGCTACTAGAAACCATGTTGGATTTAGAGTTCCAAATTCAACTTCTATATAGGAGAGAACAGAGTGAACCCTAAATATAAAAACTGCTACTGTAGACGAACGCTTCAACCTAGAAGAACAAAATTTGGTGAGCCAAGTGGGATTTGTGTACTGATCATTAGCAACAAGTATCATCAAGATTGGGTGAAAAAATATTCGCTGGTATTTCGGAAACTCGTTATTTCTTAGAAGCTTGGCAACCCCTCTCAATGAAAGTGCTTTTCCACAGTCTGTGCCTAGGGCTACTTGAAGAGGAAACAAACCATAGAGACAAATCTGAGAACTCCTTTATTTTGTCAATTTTCAAAGAGCTACTACAAACCATGTTGGATTTAGAGTTCCAAATTCATCTATCTATATAGGAGACAACCGAGGGAAACCTAAATATATAAACTGCTACTGTACACGAACGCTTCAACCTAGAAGAACTAACTTTTGTGAGCCAAGTGGGATTTGTGTACTGATCATTACCACCAAGTATCAACAAGATTGTGTGAAAAAATATTTGCTGGTATTTCGGAAACGCGTTATTTCTTAGAAGCTTGGCAACCCATCTGAATGAAAGTACTTTCCACAGTCTGTGCATAGGGCTACTTGAAGAGGAAACAATCCATAGAGACAAAACTGAGAACTCCTTTATTTTGTCAAGTTTCAAAGAGCTACTACAAACCATGTTGGATTTAGAGTTCCAAATTCATCTATCTATATAGGAGAGAACAGAGTGAAACCTAAATATATAAAGTGCGACTGTAGACGAACGCTTCAACCTAGAAGAACAAAATTTGGTGAGCCAAGTGGGATTTATGTACTGACCATTAGCACCAAGTATCATCAAGATTGGGTGAAAAAATATTTGCTGGTATTTCGGAAACTCGTTATTTCTTAGAAGCTTGGAACCCTCTCAATGAAAGTGCTTTTCCACAGTCTGTACCTGGGCTACTTGAAGAGGAAACAAACCATAGCGACAAAACTGAGAACTGCTTTATTTTGTCAAGTTTCAAAGAGCTACTACAAACCATGTTGGATTTAGAGTTCCAAATTCATCTTTCTATATAGGAGAGAACAGAGGGAAACCTAAATATAAAAGCTGCTACTGTAGACGAACGCTTCAACCAAGAAGAACAAAATTTGGTGAGCCAAGTGGGATTTGTGTACTGATCTTTAGCAACAAGTATCATCAAGATTGGGTGAAAAAATATTTGCTGCTATTTCGGAAGCTCGAAATTTCTTAGGAAGTTTGGCAACCCCCTCTCAATGAAAGTGCTTTACCACAGTCTGTGCCTAGGGCTACTTGAAGAGGAAACCAACCATAGAGACAAAACTGAGAACTCCTTTATTTTGTCTAGTTTCATAGAGTTACTACAAACCATGTTGGATTTAGAGTTCCAAATTCATCTATTTATAATGGGAGAGAACAGAGGGAAACCTAAATATAAAAACTGCTACTGTAGACGAACGCTTCAACCTAGAAGAACAAACTGTGGGGAGCCAAGTGGGATTTGTGTACTGATCATTACCACCAAGTATCATCAAGATTGGGTAAAAAAATATTTGCTGGTATTTCGGAAACTCGTTATTTCTTAGAAGCTTGGCAACCCATCTCAATGAAAGTGCTTTTCCACAGTCTGTGCCTAGGGCTACTTTAAGAGGAAACAAACCATAGAGACAAAACTGAGAACTCCTTTATTTTGTCAAGTTTCAAAGAGCTACTACAAACCATGTTGGATTTAGAGTTCCAAATTCATCTATCTATATAGGAGAGAACAGAGGGAAATCTAAAGATAAAAACTGCTACTGTAGATGAACGCTTCAACCTAGAAGAACAAAATTTGGTGAGCCAAGTGGGATTTGTGTACTGATCATTACCACCAAGTATCATCAAGATTGGGTGAAAAAATATTTGCTGGTATTTCAGAAACTCGTTATTTCTTAGAAGCTTGGCAACCCCTCAAAATGAAAGTGCTTTTCCACAGTGTGTGCCTGGGGCTACTTGAAGAGGAAACAAACCATAGCGACAAAACTGAGAACTCCTTTATTTTGTCAAGTTCAAAGAGCTACTACAAACCATGTTGAATTTAGAGTTCCAAATTCATCTTTCTATATAGGAGAGAACATAGGGAACCCTAAATATAAAAACTGCTACTGTAGACGAACACTTCAACCTAGAAGAACAAAATTTGGTGAGCCAAGTGGGATTTGTGTACTGATCATTAGCAACAAGTGTCATCAAGATTGGGTGAAAAAATATTTGCTGGTATTTCGGAAACTCGTTATCTCTTAGAAGCTTGGCAACCCCTCTCAATGAAAGTGCTTTTCCACAGTCTGTGCCTAGGGCTACTTGAAGAGGAAACAAACCATAGAGACAAATCTGAGAACTCCTTTATTTTGTCAATTTTCAAAGAGCTACTACAAACCATGTTGGATTTAGAGTTCCAAATTCATCTATCTATATAGGAGAGAACAGAGGGAAACCTAAATATAAAAAGTGCTACTGTACACGAACGCTTCAACCTAGAAGAACTAAATTTGGTGAGCCAAGTGGGATTTGTGTACTGATCATTACCACCAAGTATCAACAAGACTGTGTGAAAAAATATTTGCTGGTATTTCGGAAACGCGTTATTTCTTAGAAGCTTGGCAACCCATCTCAATGGAAAGTACTTTCCACAGTCTGTGCCTAGGGCTACTTGAAGAGGAAACAATCCATAGAGACAAAACTGAGAACTCCTTTATTTTGTCAAGTTTCAAAGAGCTACTACAAACCATGTTGGATTTAGAGTTCCAAATTCATCTATCTATATATGAGAGAACAGAGTGAAACCTAAATATAAAAAACTGCTACTGTAGACGAACGCTTCAACCTAGAAGAACAAAATTTGGTGAGCCAAGTGGGATTTGTGTACTGATCATGACCACCACGTATCATCAAGATTGGGTGAAAAAATATTTGCTGGTATTTCGGAAACTCGTTATTTCTTAGAAGCTTGGCAACCCATCTCAATGAAAGTGCTTTCCACAGTCTGTGCCTAGGGCTACTTTAAGAGGAAACAAACCATCGAGACAAACTGAGAAATCCTTTATTTTGTCAAGTTTCAAAGAACTAATACAAACCATGTTGGATTTAGAGTTCCAAATTCATCTATCTATATAGGAGTGAACAGAGGGAAAACTAAATATAAAAACTGCTACTGTAGACGAACGCTTCAACCTAGAAGAACAAAATTTGGTGAGCCAAGTGGGATTTGAGTACTGATCATTACCACCAAGTATCATCAAGATTGGGTGAAAAAATATTTGCTGGTATTTCGGAAACTCGTTATTTCTTAGAAGCTTGGCAACCCCTCTCAATGAAAGTGCTTTTCCACAGTCTGTGCCTAGGGCTACTTGAAGAGGAAAAAAACCATAGAGACAAATCTGAGACCTCCTTTATTTGTCAAGTTTCCAAGAGCTACTACAAACCATGTTGGATTTAGAGTTCCAAATTCATCTATCTATATAGGAGAGAACAGAGAGAAACCTAAATATAAATACTGCTACTGTAGACGAACGCTTCAACCTAGAAGAACAAAATTTGGTGAGCCAAGAGGGATTTGTGTACTGATCATTACCACTAAGTATCAACAAGATTGTGTGAAAAAATATTTGCTGGTATTTCGGAAACTCGTTATTTCTTAGAAGCTTGGCAACACATCTCAATGAAAGTGCTTTCCACAGTCTGTGCCTAGGGCTACTTGAAGAGGAAACAAACCATAGAGACAAAAGTGAGAACTCCTTTATATTGTCAAGTTTCAAAGAGCTACTACAAACCTAGTTGGATTTAGAGTTCCAAATTCATCTCTCTATATATGAGAGAACAGAGTGAAACCTAAATATAAAAACTGCTACAGTAGACGAACGCTTCAACCTAGAAGAACAAAATTTGTTGAGCCAAGTGGGATTTGTGTACTGATCATTACCACCAAGTATCATCAAGATTGGGTGAAAAAATATTTGCTGGTATTTCAGAAACTCGTTATTTCTTAGAAGCTTGGGAACCCCTCTCAATGAAAGTGCTTTTCCACAGTCTGTGCCTGGGGCTACTTGAAGAGGAAACAAACCATAGCGACAAAACTGAGAACTCCTTTATTTTGTCAAGTTTCAAAGAGCTACTAAACCATGTTGGATTTAGAGTTCCAAATTCATCTTTCTATATAGGAGAGAACAGAGGGAACCCTAAATATAAAAACTGCTACTGTAGACGAACGCTTCAACCTAGAAGAACAAAATTTGGTGAGCCAAGTGGGATTTGTGTACTGATCATTAGCAACAATTATCATCAAGATTGGGTGAAAAAATATTCGCTGGTATTTCGGAAACTCGTTATTTCTTAGAAGCTTGGCAACCCCTCTCAATGAAAGTGCTTTTCCACAGTCTGTGCCTAGGGCTACCTGAAGAGGAACAAACCACAGAGACAAATCTGAGAACTCCTTTATTTTGTCAATTTTCAAAGAGCTACTACAAACCATGTTGGATTTAGAGTTCCAAATTCATCTATCTATATAGGAGACAACAGAGGGAAAACTAAATATAAAAACTGCTACTGTACACGAACGCTTCAACCTAGAAGAACTAAATTTGGTGAGCCAAGTGGGATTTGTGTACTGATCATTACCACTAAGTATCAACAAGATTGTGTGAAAAATATTTGCTGGTATTTCGGAAAACGCGTTATTTCTTAGAAGCTTGGCAACCCATCTCAATGAAAGTACTTTCCACAGTCTCTGCGTAGGGCTACTTGAAGAGGAAACAATCCATAAAGACAAAACTGAGAACTCCTTTATTTTGTCAAGTTTCAAAGAGCTACTACAAACCATGTTGGATTTAGAGTTCCAAAATCATCTTTCTATATAGGAGAGAACATAGGGAACCCTAAATATAAAAACTGCTACTGTAGACGAACACTTCAACCTAGAAGAACAAAATTTGGTGAGCCAAGTGGGATTTGTGTACTGATCATTAGCAACAAGTATCATCAAGATTGGGTGAAAAAATATTTGCTGGTATTTCGGAAACTCGTTATTTCTTAGAAGCTTGGCAACCCATCTTGAAAGTGCTTTTCCACAGTCTGTGCCTAGGGCTACTTGAAGAGGAAGAAACAAACCATAGCGACAAATCTGAGAACTCCTTTATTTTGTCAATTTTCAAAGAGCTACTACAAACCATGTTGGATTTAGAGTTCCAAATTCATCTATCTATATAGGAGAGAACAGAGGGAAACCTAAATATAAAAAGTGCTACTGTACACGAACGCTTCAACCTAGAACAACTAAATTTGGTGAGCCAAGTGGGATTTGTGTACTGATCATTACCACCAAGTATCAACAAGACTGTGTGAAAAAATATTTGCTGGTATTTCGGAAACGCGTTATTTCTTAGAAGCTTGGCAACCCATCTCAATGAAAGTACTTTCCACAGTCTGTGCCTAGGGCTACTTGAAGAGGAAACAATCCATAGAGACAAAACTGAGAACTCCTTTATTTTGTCAAGTTTCAAAGAGCTACTACAAACCATGTTGGATTTAGAGTTCCAAATTCATCTATCTATATATGAGAGAACAGAGTGAAACCTAAATATAAAAACTGCTACTGTAGACGAACGCTTCAACCTAGAAGAACAAAATTTGGTGAGCCAAGTGGGATTTGTGTACTGATCATGACCACCACGTATCATCAAGATTGGGTGAAAAAATATTTGCTGGTATTTCGGAAACTCGTTATTTCTTAGAAGCTTGGCAACCCATCTCAATGAAAGTGCTTTCCACAGTCTGTGCCTAGGGCTAGTTTAAGAGGAAACAAACCATAGAGACTAAACTGAGAATTCCTTTATTTTGTCAAGTTTCAAAGAACTAATACAAACCATGTTGGATTTAGAGTTCCAAATTCATCTATCTATATATTAGACAACAGAGGGAAACCTAAATATAAAAACTGCTACTGTACACGAACGCTTCAACCTAGAAGAACTAAATTTGGTGAGCCAAGTGGGATTTGTGTACTGATCATTACGACCAAGTATCAACAAGATTGTGTGAAAAAATATTTGCTGGTATTTCGGAAACTCGTTATTTCTTAGAAGCTTGGGAACCCCTCTCAATGAAAGTGCTTTTCCACAGTCTGTGCCTGGGGCTACTTGAAGAGGAAACAAACCATAGCGACAAAACTGAGAACTCCTTTATTTTGTCAAGTTTCAAAGAGCTACTACAAACCATGTTGGATTTAGAGTTCCAAATTCATCTTTCTATATAGGAGAGAACGGAGGGAACCCTAAATATAAAAACTGCTACTGTAGACGAACGCTTCAACCTAGAAGAACAAAATTTGGTGAGCCAAGTGGGATTTGTGTACTGATCATTAGCAACAAGTATCATCAAGATTGGGTGAAAAAATATTCGCTGGTATTTCGGAAACTCGTTATTTCTTAGAAGCTTGGCAACCCCTCTCAATGAAAGTGCTTTTCCACAGTCTGTGCCTAGGGCTACCTGAAGAGGAAACAAACCATAGAGACAAATCTGAGAACTCCTTTATTTTGTCAATTTTCAAAGAGCTACTACAAACCATGTTGGATTTAGAGTTCCAAATTCATCTATCTATATATTAGACAACAGAGGGAAACCTAAATATAAAAAACTGCTACTGTACACGAACGCTTCAACCTAGAAGAACTAAATTTGGTGAGCCAAGTGGGATTTGTGTACTGATCATTACGACCAAGTATCAACAAGATTGTGTGAAAAAATATTTGCTGGTATTTCGGAAACGCGTTATTTCTTAGAAGCTTGGCAACCCATCTCAATGAAAGTACTTTCCACAGTCTCTGTGTAGGGCTACTTGAAGAGGAAACAATCCATAAAGACAAAACTGAGAACTCCTTTATTTTGTCAAGTTTCAAAGAGCTACTACAAACCATGTTGGATTTAGAGTTCCAAATTCATCTATCTATATATGAGAGAACAGAGTGAAACCTAAATATAAAAACTGCTACTGTAGACGAACGCTTCAACATAGAAGAACAAAATTTGGTGAGCCAAGTGGGATTTGTGTACTGATCATTACCACCAAGTATCAACAAGATTGTGTGAAAAAATATTTGCTGGTATTTCGGAAACTCGTTATTTCTTAGAAGCTTGGCAACCCATCACAATGAAAGTGCTTTCCACAGTCTGTGCCTAGGGCTACTTTAAGAGGAAATAAACTATAGAAACAAAACTGAGAACTCCTTTGTTTGTCAAGTTTCAAAGAGCTACTACAAACCATGTTGGATTTAGAGTTCCAAATTCATCTATCTATATAAGAGAGAACAGAGGGAAACCTAAATATAAAAACTGCTACTGTAGAAGAACGCTTCAACCTAGAAGAACAGAATTTGGTAAGCCAAGTGGGATTTGTGTACTGATCATGACCACCCAGTATTATCAAAATTGGGTGAAAAAATATTTGCTGGTAATTCGGAAACTCGTTATTTCTTAGAAGCTTGGGAACCCCTCTCAATGAAAGTGCTTTTCCACAGTCTGTGCATAGGGCTACTTGAAGAGGAAACAAACCATAGAAAAAAATCTGAGAACTTCTTTATTTTGTCAAGTTTCAAAGAGCTACTACAAACCATGTTGGATTTAGAGTTTCAAATTCATCTATTTATATAGGAGAGAACAGAGAGAAACCTAAATATAAAAACTGCTACTGTAGACGAACGCTTCAACCTAGAACACAAAAATTTTGAGCCAAGTGGGATTTGTATAGTGATCATTACCACCAAGTATCAACAAGATTGTGTGAAAAAATATTTGCTGGTATTTCGGAAACTCGTTATTTCTTAGAAGCTTGGCAACCCCTCTCAATGAAAGTGCTTTTCCACAGTCTGTGCCTAGGGCTACTTGAAGAGGAAACAAACCATAGAGACAAATCTGAGACCTCCTTTATTTTGTCAAGTTTCAAAGAGCTACTACAAACCATGTTGGATTTAGAGTTCCAAATTCATCTATCTATATAGGAGAGAACAGAGAGAAATCTAAATATAAAAACTGCTACTGTAGAGGAACGCTTCTACCTAGAAGAACAAAATTTGGTGAGCCAAGTGGGATTTGTGTACTGATCATTACCACCACGTATCAACAAGATTTGTGAAAAAATATTTGCTGGTATTTCGGAAACTCGTTATTTCTTAGAAGCTTGGCAACACATCTCAATGAAAGTGCTTTTCCACAGTCTGTGCCTAGGGCTACTTGAAGAGGAAACATACCATAGAGACAAAAGTGAGAACTCCTTTTTATTGTCAAGTTTCAAAGAGCTACTACAAACCATGTTGGATTTAGAGTTCCAAATTCATCTATCTATATATGAGAGAACAGAGTGAAACTAAATATAAAAACTGCTACTGTAGACGAACGCTTCAACCTAGAAGAACAAAATTTGGTGAGCCAAGTGGGATTTGTATACTGATCATTACCACCAAGTATCATCAAGATTGGGTGAAAAAATATTTGCTGGTATTTCGGAAACTCGTTATTTCTTAGAAGCTTGGGAACCCCTCTCAATGAAAGTGCTTTTCCACAGTATGTGCCTAGGGCTACTTGAAGAGGAAACAAACCATAGCGACAAAACTGAGATCTCCTTTATTTTGTCAAGTTTCAAAGAGCTACTACAAACCATGTTGGATTTAGAGTTCCAAATTCATCTTTCTATATAGGAGAGAACAGAGGGAACCCTAAATATAAAAACTGCTACTGTAGACGAACGCTTCAACCTAGAAGAACAAAATTTGGTGAGCCAAGTGGGATTTGTGTACTGATCATTAGCAACAAGTATCATCAAGATTGGGTAAAAAAATATTCGCTGGTATTTCGGAAACTCGTTATTTCTTAGAAGCTTGGCAACCACTCTCAATGAAAGTGCTTTTCCACAGTCGGTGCCTAGGGCTACTTGAAGAGGAAACAAACCATAGAGACAAATCTGAGAACTCCTTTATTTTGTCAAGTTTCAAAGAGCTACTACAAACCATGTTGGATTTAGAGTTCCAAATTCATCTTTCTATATAGGAGAGAACAGAGGGAAAACTAAATATAAAAACTGCTACTGTAGACGAACGCTTCAACCAAGAAGAACAAAATTTGGTGAGCCAAGTGGGATTTGTGTACTGATCTTTAGCAACAAGTATCATCAAGATTGGGTGAAAAAATATTTTCTGCTATTTCGGAAACTCGAAATTTCTTAGAAGTTTGGCAACCCCTCTCAATGAAAGTGCTTTACCACAGTCTGTGCCTAGGGCTACTTGAAGAGGAAACAAACCATAGAGACAAAACTGAGAACTCCTTTATTTTGTCTAGTTTCATAGAGCTACTACAAACCATGTTGGATTTAGAGTTCCAAATTCATCTATTTATATGGGAGAGAACAGAGGGAAACCTAAATATAAAAACTGCTACTGTAGACGAACGCTTCAACCTAGAAGAACAAACTGTGGGGAGCCAAGTGGGATTTGTGTACTGATCATTACCACCAAGTATCATCAAGATTGGGTGAAAAAATATTTGCTGGTATTTCGGAAACTCGTTATTTCTTAGAAGCTTGGCAACCCATCTCAATTAAAGTGCTTTTCCACAGTCTGTGCCTAGGGCTACTTGAAGAGGAAACAAACCATAGAGACAAAACTGAGAACTCCTTTATTTTGTCAAGTTTCAAAGAGCTACTACAAACCATGTTGGATTTAGAGTTCCAAATTCATCTATCTATATAGGAGAGAACAGAGGGAAACCTAAAGATAAAAACTGCTACTGTAGACGAACGCTTCAACCTAGAAGAACAAAATTTGGTGAGCCAAGTGGGATTTGTGTACTGATCATTACCACCAAGTATCATCAAGATTGGGTGAAAAAATATTTGCTGGTATTTCGGAAACTCGTTATTTCTTAGAAGCTTGGGAACCCCTCTCAATGAAAGTGCTTTTCCACAGTGTGTTCCTGGGGCTACTTGAAGAGGAAACAAACCATAGCGACAAAACTGAGAACTCCTTTATTTTGTCAAGTTTCAAAGAGCTACTACAAACCATGTTGGATTTAGAGTTCCAAATTCATCTTTCTATATAGGAGAGAACATAGGGAACCCTAAATATAAAAACTGCTACTGTAGACGAACACTTCAACCTAGAAGAACAAAATTTGGTGAGCCAAGTGGGAATTGTGTACTGATCATTACCACCAAGTATCATCAAGATTGGGTGAAAAAATATTTGCTGGTATTTCGGAAACTCGTTATTTCTTAGAAGCTTGGCAACCCCTCTCAATGAAAGTGCTTTTCCACAGTCTGTGCCTAGGGCTACTTGAAGAGGAAACAAACCATAGAGACAAATCTGAGAACTCCTTTATTTTGTCAATTTTCAAAGAGCTACTACAAACCATGTTGGATTTAGAGTTCCAAATTCATCTATCTATATAGGAGAGAACAGAGGAAACCTAAATATAAAAAGTGCTACTGTACACGAACGCTTCAACCTAGAAGAACTAAATTTGGTGAGCCAAGTGGGATTTGTGTACTGATCATTACCACCAAGTATCAACAAGACTGTGTGAAAAAATATTTGCTGGTATTTCGGAAACGCGTTATTTCTTAGAAGCTTGGCAACCCATCTCAATGAAAGTACTTTCCACAGTCTGTGCCTAGGGCTACTTGAAGAGGAAACAATCCATAGAGACAAAACTGAGAACTCTTTATTTTGTCAAGTTTCAAAGAGCTACTACAAACCATGTTGGATTTAGAGTTCCAAATTCATCTATCTATATATGAGAGAACAGAGTGAAACCTAAATATAAAAACTGCTACTGTAGACGAACGCTTCAACCTAGAAGAACAAAATTTGGTGAGCCAAGTGGGATTTGTGTACTGATCATGACCACCACGTATCATCAAGATTGGGTGAAAAAATATTTGCTGGTAATTCGGAAACTCGTTATTTCTTAGAAGCTTGGGAACCCCTCTCAATGAAAGTGCTTTTCCACAGTCTGTGCATAGGGCTACTTGAAGAGGAAACAAACCATAGAAAAAAATCTGAGAACTTCTTTATTTTCAAGTTTCAAAGAGCTACTACAAACCATGTTGGATTTAGAGTTTCAAATTCATCTATCTATATAGGAGAGAACAGAGAGAAACCTAAATATAAAAACTGCTACTGTAGACGAACGCTTCAACCTAGAAGACAAAAATTTGGTTAGCCAAGTGGGATTTGTATAGTGATCATTACCACCAAGTATCAACAAGATTGTGTGAAAAAATATTTGCTGGTATTTCGGAAACTCGTTATTTCTTAGAAGCTTGGCAACCCCTCTCAATGAAAGTGCTTTTCCACAGTCTGTGCCTAGGGCTACTTGAAGAGGAAACAAACCATAGAGACAAATCTGAGACCTCCTTTATTTTGTCAAGATTCAAAGAGCTACTACAAACCATGTTGGATTTAGAGTTCCAAATTCATCTATCTATATAGGAGAGAACAGAGAGAAACCTAAATATAAAAACTGTTACTGTAGACGAACGCTTCAACCTAGAAGAACAAAATTTGGTGAGCCAAGTGCGATTTGTGTACTGATCATTACCACCACGTATCAACAAGATTTGTGAAAAAATATTTGCTGGTATTTCGGAAACTCGTTATTTCTTAGAAGCTTGGCAACACATCTCAATGAAAGTGCTTTTCCACAGTCTGTGCCTAGGGCTACTTGAACAGGAAACAAACCATAGAGACAAAAGTGAGAACTCCTTTATATTGTCAAGTTTCAAAGAGCTACTACAAACCATGTTGGATTTAGAGTTCCAAATTCATCTATCTATATATGAGAGAACAGAGTGAAACCTAAATATAAAAACTGCTACTGTAGACGAACGCTTCAACCTAGAAGAACAAAATTTGGTGAGCCAAGTGGGATTTGTGTACTGATCATTACCACCAAGTATCGACAAAATTGTGTGAAAAAATATTTGCTGGTATTTCGGAAACTCGTTATTTCTTAGAAGATTGGCAACCCATCTCAATGAAAGTGCTTTCCACAGTCTGTGCCTAGGGCTACTTTAAGAGGAAACAAACCATAGACAAAACTGAGAACTCCTTTGTTTGTCAAGTTTCAAAGAGCTACTACAAACCATGTTGGATTTAGAGTTTCAAATTCATCTATCTATATAGGAGAGAACAGAGGGAAACCTAAATATAAAAACTGCTACTGTAGAAGAACGCTTCAACCTAGAAGAACAGAATTTGGTGAGCCAAGTGGGATTTGTGTACTGATCATTACCACCAAGTATCATCAAGATTGGGTGAAAAAATATTTGCTGGTATTTCGGAAACTCGTTATTTCTTAGAAGCTTGGCAACCCATCTCAATGAAAGTGCTTTCCAAAGTCTGTGCGTAGGGCTACTTGAAGAGGAATCAATCCATAGAGTGAAAACTGAGAACTGCTTTATTTTGTCAAGTTTCAAAGAGCTACTACAAACCATGTTGGATTTAAAGTTCCAAATTCATCTATCTATATAGGAGAGAACAGAGGAAAACCTAAATATAAAAACTGCTACTGTAGACGAACGCTTCAACCTAGAAGAACAAAATTTGGTGAGCCAAGTGGGATTTGTGTACTGATCATTACCAACAAGTATCATCAAGATTGGGTGAAAAAATATTTGCTGGTATTTCGGAAACTCGTTATTTCTTAGAAGCTTGGGAACCCCTCTCAATGAAAGTGCTTTTCCACAGTCTATGCCTGGGGCTACTTGAAGAGGAAACAAACCATAGCGACAAAACTGAGAACTCCTTTATTTTGTCAAGTTTCAAAGAGCTACTACAAACCAGGTTGGATTTAGAGTTCCAAATTCATCTTTCTATATAGGAGAGAACAGAGGGAATCCTAAATATATAAACTGCTACTGTAGACGAACGCTTCAACCTAGAAGAACAAACTTTGGTGAGCCAAGTGGGATTTGTGTACTGATCATTAGCAACAAGTATCATCAAGATTGGGTGAAAAAATATTCGCTGGTATTTCGGAAACTCGTTATTTCTTAGAAGCTTGGCAACCCCTCTCAATGAAAGTGCTTTTCCACAGTCTGTGCCTAGGGCTACTTGAAGAGGAAACAAACCATAGAGACAAATCTGAGAACTCCTTTATTTTGTCAATTTTCAAAGAGCTACTACAAACCATGTTGGATTTAGAGTTCCAAATTCATCTATCTATATAGGAGACAACCGAGGGAAACCTAAATATATAAACTGCTACTGTACACGAACGCTTCAACCTAGAAGAACAAAATTTGGTGAGCCAAGTGGGATTTGTGTACTGATCATTACCACCAAGTATCAACAAGATTGTGTGAAAAAATATTTGCTGGTATTTCGGAAACGCGTTATTTCTTAGAAGCTTGGCAACCCATCTCAATGAAAGTACTTTCCACAGTCTGTGCATAGGGCTACTTGAAGAGGAAACAATCCATAGAGACAAAACTGAGAACTCCTTTATTTTGTCAAGTTTCAAAGAGCTACTACAAACCATGTTGGATTTAGAGTTCCAAATTCATCTATCTATATAGGAGAGAACAGAGTGAAACCTAAATATAAAAAGTGCTACTGTAGACGAACGCTTCAACCTAGAAGAACAAAATTTGGTGAGCCAAGTGGGATTTATGTACTGACCATTAGCACCAAGTATCATCAAGATTGGGTGAAAAAATATTTGCTGGTATTTCGGAAACTCGTTATTTTTTAGAAGCTTTGGAACCCCTCTCAATGAAAGTGCTTTTCCACAGTCTGTGCCTGGGCTACTTGAAGTGGAAACAAACCATAGCGACAAAACTGAGAACTGCTTTATTTTGTCAAGTTTCAAAGAGCTACTACAAACCATGTTGGATTTAGAGTTCCAAATTCATCTTTCTATATAGGAGAGAACAGAGGGAAACCTAAATATAAAAACTGCTACTGTAGACGAACGCTTCAACCAAGAAGAACAAAATTTGGTGAGCCAAGTGGTATTTGTGTACTGATCTTTAGCAACAAGTATCATCAAGATTGGGTGAAAAAATATTTGCTGGTATTTCGGAAACTCGTTATTTCTTAGAAGCTTGGCAACCCATCTCAATTAAAGTGCTTTTCCACAGTCTGTGCCTAGGGCTACTTGAAGAGGAAACAAACCATAGAGACAAAACTGAGAAGTCCTTTATTTTGTCAAGTTTCAAAGAGCTACTACAAACCATGTTGGATTTAGAGTTCCAAATTCATCTATCTATATAGGAGAGAACAGAGGGAAACCTAAAGATAAAAACTGCTACTGTAGACGAACGCTTCAACCTAGAAGAACAAAATTTGGTGAGCCAAGTGGGATTTGTGTACTGATCATTACCACCAAGTATCATCAAGATTGGGTGAAAAAATATTTGCTGGTATTTCAGAAACTCGTTATTTCTTAGAAGCTTAGGAACCCCTCTCAATGAAAGTGCTTTTCCACAGTGTGTGCCTGGGGCTACTTGAAGAGGAAACAAACCATAGCGACAAAACTGAGAACTCCTTTATTTTGTCAAGTTTCAAAGAGCTACTACAAACCATGTTGGATTTAGAGTTCCAAATTCATCTATCTATATAGGAGACAACCGAGGGAAACCTAAATATAAAAACTGCTACTGTAGACGAACGCTTCAACCTAGAAGAACAAAATTTGGTGAGCCAAGTGGGATTTGTGTACTGATCATGACCACCACGTATCATCAAGATTGGGTGAAAAAATATTTGCTGGTATTTCGGAAACTCGTTATTTCTTAGAAGCTTGGCAACCCATCTCAATGAAAGTGCTTTCGACAGTCTGTGCCTAGGGCTACTTTAAGAGGAAACAAACCATAGAGACAAAACTGAGAATTCCTTTATTTTGTCAAGTTTCAAAGAACTAATACAAACCATGTTGGATTTAGAGTTCCAAATTCATCTATCTATATAGGAGTGAACAGAGGGAAAACTAAATATAAAAACTGCCACTGTAGACGAACGCTTCAACATGGAAGAACAAAATTTGGTGAGCCAAGTGGGATTTGAGTACTGATCATTACCACCAAGTATCATCAAGATTGGGTGAAAAAATATTTGCTGGTATTTCGGAAACTCGTTATTTCTTAGAAGCTTGGCAACCCCTCTCAATGAAAGTGCTTTTCCACAGTCTGTGCCTAGGGCTACTTGAAGAGGAAAAAAACCATAGAGACAAATCTGAGACCTCCTTTATTTTGTCAAGTTTCCAAGAGCTACTACAAACCATGTTGGATTTAGAGTTCCAAATTCATCTATCTATATAGGAGAGAACAGAGAGAAACCTAAATATAAAAACTGCTACTGTAGACGAACGCTTCAACCTAGAAGAACAAAATTTGTTGAGCCAAGAGGGATTTGTGTACTGATCATTACCACTAAGTATCAACAAGATTCTGTGAAAAAATATTTGCTGGTATTTCGGAAACTCGTTATTTCTTAGAAGCTTGGCAACACATCTCAATGAAAGTGCTTTTCCACAGTCTGTGCCTAGGGCTACTTGAAGAGGAAACAAACCATAGAGACAAAAGTGAGAACTCCTTTATATTGTCAAGTTTCAAAGAGCTACTACAAACCATGTTGGATTTAGTGTTCCAAATTCATCTCTCTATATATGAGAGAACAGAGTGAAACCTAAATATAAAAACTGCTACAGTAGACGAACGCTTCAACCTAGAAGAACAAAATTTGGTGAGCCAAGTGGGATCTGTGTACTGATCATTACCACCAAGTATCATCAAGATTGGGTGAAAAAATATTTGCTGGTATTTCAGAAACTCGTTATTTCTTAGAAGCTTGGGAACCCCTCTCAATGAAAGTGCTTTTCCACAGTCTGTGCCTGGGGCTACTTGAAGAGGAAACAAACCATAGCGACAAAACTGAGAACTCCTTTATTTTGTCAAGTTTCAAAGAGCTACTAAACCATGTTGGATTTAGAGTTCCAAATTCATCTTTCTATATAGGAGAGAACAGAGGGAACCCTAAATATAAAACCTGCTACTGTAGACGAACGCTTCAACCTAGAAGAACAAAATTTGGTGAGCCAAGTGGGATTTGTGTACTGATCATTAGCAACAAGTATCATCAAGATTGGGTGAAAAAATATTTGCTGGTATTTCGGAAACTCGTTATTTCTTAGAAGCTTGGCAACCCCTCTCAATGAAAGTGCTTTTCCACAGTCTGTGCCTAGGGCTACCTGAAGAGGAAACAAACCATAGAGACAAATCTGAGAACTCCTTTATTTTGTCAATTTTCAAAGAGCTACTACAAACCATGTTGGATTTAGAGTTCCAAATTCATCTATCTATATAGGAGACAACAGAGGGAAACCTAAATATAAAAACTGCTACTGTACACGAACGCTTCAACCTAGAAGAACTAAATTTGGTGAGCCAAGTGGGATTTGTGTACTGATCATTACCACCAAGTATCAACAAGATTGTGTGAAAAAATATTTGCTGGTATTTCGGAAAAGCGTTATTTCTTAGAAGCTTGGCAACCCATCTCAATGAAAGTACTTTCCACAGTCTCTGCGTAGGGCTACTTGAAGAGGAAACAATCCATAAAGACAAAACTGAGAACTCCTTTATTTTGTCAAGTTTCAAAGAGCTACTACAAACCATGTTGGATTTAGAGTTCCAAATTCATCTTTCTATATAGGAGAGAACATAGGGAACCCTAAATATAAAAACTGCTACTGTAGACGAACACTTCAACCTAGAAGAACAAAATTTGGTGAGCCAAGTGGGATTTGTGTACTGATCATTAGCAACAAGTATCATCAAGATTGGGTGAAAAAATATTTGCTGGTATTTCGGAAACTCGTTATTTCTTAGAAGCTTGGCAACCCCTCTCAATGAAAGTGCTTTTCCACAGTCTGTGCCTAGGGCTACTTGAAGAGGAAACAAACCATAGAGACAAATCTGAGAACTCCTTTATTTTGTCAATTTTCAAAGAGCTACTACAAACCATGTTGGATTTAGAGTTCCAAATTCATCTATCTATATAGGAGAGAACAGAGGGAAACCTAAATATAAAAAGTGCTACTGTACACGAACGCTTCAACCTAGAAGAACTAAATTTGGAGAGCCAAGTGGGATTTGTGTACTGATCATTACCACCAAGTATCAACAAGACTGTGTGAAAAAATATTTGCTGGTATTTCGGAAACGCGTTATTTCTTAGAAGCTTGGCAACCCATCTCAATGAAAGTACTTTCCACAATCTGTGCCTAGGGCTACTTGAAGAGGAAACAATCCATAGAGACAAAACTGAGAACTCCTTTATTTTGTCAAGTTTCAAAGAGCTACTACAAACCATGTTGGATTTAGAGTTCCAAATTCATCTATCTATATATGAGAGAACAGAGTGAAACCTAAATATAAAAACTGCTACTGTAGACGAACGCTTCAACCTAGAAGAACAAAATTTGGTGAGCCAAGTGGGATTTGTGTACTGATCATGACCACCACGTATCATCAAGATTGGTCGAAAAAATATTTGCTGGTATTTCAGAAACTCGTTATTTCTTAGAAGCTTGGCAACCCATCTCAATGAAAGTGCTTTCCACAGTCTGTGCCTAGGGCTACTTGAAGAGGAAACAAACCATAGAGACAAAACTGAGAATTCCTTTATTTTGTCAAGTTTCAAAGAACTAATACAAACCATGTTGGATTTAGAGTTCCAAATTCATCTATCTATATAGGAGAGAACAGAGGGAAACCTAAATATAAAAACTGCTACTGTAGACGAACGCTTCAACCTAGAAGAACAAAATTTGGTGAGCCAAGTGGGATTTGAGTACTGATCATTACCACCAAGTATCATCAAGATTGGGTGAAAAAATATTTGCTGGTATTTCGGAAACTCGTTATTTCTTAGAAGCTTGGCAACCCCTCTCAATGAAAGTGCTTTTCCACAGTCTGTGCCTAGGGCTACTTGAAGAGGAAACAAACCATAGAGACAAATCTGAGACCTCCTTTATTTTGTCAAGTTTCAAAGAGCTACTACAAACCATGTTGGATTTAGAGTTCCAAATTCATCTATCTATATAGGAGAGAACAGAGAGAAACCTAAATATAAAAACTGCTACAGTAGACGAACGCTTCAACCTAGAAGAACAAAATTCGGTGAGCCAAGTGGGATTTGTGTACTGATCATTACCACCAAGTATCATCAAGATTGGGTGAAAAAATATTTGCTGGTATTTCGGAAACTCGTTATTTCTTAGAAGCTTGGGAACCCCTCTCAATGAAAGTGCTTTTCCACAGTCTGTGCCTGGGGCTACTTGAGGAGGAAACAAACCATAGCGACAAAACTGAGAACTCCTTTATTTTGTCGAGTTTCAAAGAGCTACTACAAACCATGTTGGATTTAGAGTTCCAAATTCATCTTTCTATATAGGAGAGAACGGAGGGAACCCTAAATATAAAAACTGCTACTGTAGACGAACGCTTCAACCTAGAAGAACAAAATTTGGTGAGCCAAGTGGGATTTGTGTACTGATCATTAGCAACAAGTATCATCTAAGATTGGGTGAAAAAATATTTGCTGTATTTCGGAAACTCGTTATTTCTTAGAAGCTTGGCAACCCCTCTCAATGAAAGTGCTTTTCCACAGTCTGTGCCTAGGGCTACTTGAAGAGGAAACAAAATCATAGAGACAAAAGTGAGACATCCTTTATATTGTCAAGTTTCAAAGAGCTACTACAAACCATGTTGGATTTAGAGTTCCAAATTCATCTATCTGTATATGAGAGAACAGAGTGAAACCTAAATATAAAAACTGCTACTGTAGACGAACGCTTCAACCTAGAAGAACAAAATTTGGTGAGCCAAGTGGGATTTGTGTACTGATCATTACCACCAAGTATCATCAAGATTTTGTGAAAAAATATTTGCTGGTATTTCGGAAACTCGTTATTTCTTAGAAGCTTGGCAACCCCTCTCAATGAAAGTGCTTTTCCACAGTCTGTGCCTAGGGCTACTTGAAGAGGAAACAAACCATAGAGACAAAAGTGAGAACTCCTTTATATTGTCAAGTTTCAAAGAGCTACTACAAACCATGTTGGATTTAGAGTTCCAAATTCATCTATCTATATATGAGAGAACAGAGTGAAACCTAAATATAAAAAACTGCTACTGTAGACGAACGCTTCAACCTAGAAGAACAAAATTTGGTGAGCCAAGTGGGATTTGTGTACTGATCATTACCGCCAAGTATCATCAAGATTGGGTGAAAAAATATTTGCTGGTATTTCGGAAACTCGTTATTTCTTAGAAGCTTGGGAACCCCTCTCAATGAAAGTGCTTTTCACAGTCTGTGCCTGGGGCTACTTGAAGAGGAAACAAACCATAGCGACAAAACTGAGAACTCCTTTATTTTGTCAAGTTTCAAAGAGCTACTACAAACCAGGTTGGATTTAGAGTTCCAAATTCATCTTTCTATATAGGAGAGAACAGAGGGAATCCTAAATATATAAACTGCTACTGTAGACGAACGCTTCAACCTAGAAGAACAAAATTTGGTGAGCCAAGTGGGATTTGTGTACTGATCATTAGCAACAAGTATCATCAAGATTGGGTGAAAAAATATTCGCTGGTATTTCGGAAACTCGTTATTTCTTAGAAGCTTATCAATCCCTCTCAATGAAAGTGCTTTCCACAGTCTGTGCCTATGGCTAGTTGAAGAGGAAACAAACCATAGCGACAAAACTGAGAACTCCTTTATTTTGTCAAGTTTCAAAGAGCTACTAGAAACCATGTTGGATTTAGAGTTCCAAATTCAACTTTCTATATAGGAGAGAACAGAGTGAACCCTAAATATAAAAACTGCTACTGTAGACGAACGCTTCAACCTAGAAGAACAAAATTTGGTGAGCCAAGTGGGATTTGTGTACTGATCATTAGCAACAAGTATCATCAAGATTGGGTGAAAAAATATTCGCTGGTATTTCGGAAACTCGTTATTTCTTAGAAGCTTGGCAACCCCTCTCAATGAAAGTGCTTTTCCACAGTCTGTGCCTAGGGCTACTTGAAGAGGAAACAAACCATAGAGACAAATCTGAGAACTCCTTTATTTTGTCAATTTTCAAAGAGCTACTACAAACCATGTTGGATTTAGAGTTCCAAATTCATCTATCTATATAGGAGACAACGAGGGAAACCTAAATATATAAACTGCTACTGTACACGAACGCTTCAACCTAGAAGAACTAACTTTGGTGAGCCAAGTGGGATTTGTGTACTGATCATTACCACCAAGTATCAACAAGATTGTGTGAAAAAATATTTGCTGGTATTTCGGAAACGCGTTATTTCTTAGAAGCTTGGCAACCCATCTGAATGAAAGTACTTTCCACAGTCTGTGCATAGGGCTACTTGAAGAGGAAACAATCCATAGAGACAAAACTGAGAACTCCTTTATTTTGTCAAGTTTCAAAGAGCTACTACAAACCATGTTGGATTTAGAGTTCCAATTCATCTATCTATATAGGAGAGAACAGAGTGAAACCTAAATATATAAAGTGCGACTGTAGACGAACGCTTCAACCTAGAAGAACAAAATTTGGTGAGCCAAGTGGGATTTATGTACTGACCATTAGCACCAAGTATCATCAAGATTGGGTGAAAAAATATTTGCTGGTATTTCGGAAACTCGTTATTTCTTAGAAGCTTTGGAACCCCTCTCAATGAAAGTGCTTTTCCACAGTCTGTGCCTGGGCTACTTGAAGAGGAAACAAACCATAGCGACAAAACTGAGAACTGCTTTTATTTTGTCAATAGTTCAAAGAGCTACTACAAACCATGTTGGATTTAGAGTTCCAAATTCATCTTTCTATATAGGAGAGAACAGAGGGAAACCTAAATATAAAAGCTGCTACTGTAGACGAACGCTTCAACCAAGAAGAACAAAATTTGGTGAGCCAAGTGGGATTTGTGTACTGATCTTTAGCAACAAGTATCATCAAGATTGGGTGAAAAAATATTTGCTGCTATTTCGGAAGCTCGAAATTTCTTAGAAGTTTGGCAACCCCTCTCAATGAAAGTGCTTTACCACAGTCTGTGCCTAGGGCTACTTGAAGAGGAAACAAACCATAGAGACAAAACTGAGAACTCCTTTATTTTGTCTAGTTTCATAGAGCTACTACAAACCATGTTGGATTTAGAGTTCCAAATTCATCTATTTATATGGGAGAGAACAGAGGGAAACCTAAATATAAAAAACTGCTACTGTAGACGAACGCTTCACCTAGAAGAACAAACTGTGGGGAGCCAAGTGGGATTTGTGTACTGATCATTACCACCATGTATCATCAAGATTGGGTAAAAAAATATTTGCTGGTATTTCGGAAACTCGTTATTTCTTAGAAGCTTGGCAACCCATCTCAATGAAAGTGCTTTTCCACAGTCTGTGCCTAGGGCTACTTTAAGAGGAAACAAACATAGAGACAAAACTGAGAACTCTTTATTTTGTCAAGTTTCAAAGAGCTACTACAAACCATGTTGGATTTAGAGTTCCAAATTCATCTATCTATATAGGAGAGAACAGAGGGAAATCTAAAGATAAAAACTGCTACTGTAGACGAACGCTTCAACCTAGAAGAACAAAATTTGGTGAGCCAAGTGGGATTTGTGTACTGATCATTACCACCAAGTATCATCAAGATTGGGTGAAAATATATTTGCTGGTATTTCGGAAACTCGTTATTTCTTAGAAGCTTGGCAACCCCTCTCAATGAAAGTGCTTTTCCACAGTGTGTGCCTGTGGCTACTTGAAGAGGAAACAAACCATAGCGACAAAACTGAGAACTCCTTTATTTTGTCAAGTTTCAAAGAGCTACTACAAACCATGTTTGGATTTAGAGTTCCAAATTCATCTTTCTATATAGGAGAGAACATAGGGAACCCTAAATATAAAAACTGCTACTGTAGACGAACACTTCAACCTAGAAGAACAAAATTTGGTGAGCCAAGTGGGATTTGTGTACTGATCATTAGCAACAAGTATCATCAAGATTGGGTGAAAAAATATTTGCTGGTATTTCGGAAACTCGTTATTTCTTAGAAGCTTGGCAACCCCTCTCAATGAAAGTGCTTTTCCACAGTCTGTGCCTAGGGCTACTTGAAGAGGAAACAAACCATAGAGACAAATCTGAGAACTCCTTTATTTTGTCAATTTTCAAAGAGCTACTACAAACCATGTTGGATTTAGAGTTCCAAATTCATCTATCTATATAGGAGAGAACAGAGGGAAACCTAAATATAAAAAGTGCTACTGTACACGAACGCTTCAACTAGAAGAACTAAATTTGGTGAGCCAAGTGGGATTTGTGTACTGATCATTACCACCAAGTATCAACAAGACTGTGTGAAAAAATATTTGCTGGTATTTCGGAAACGCGTTATTTCTTAGAAGCTTGGCAACCCATCTCAATGAAAGTACTTTCCACAGTCTGTGCCTAGGGCTACTTGAAGAGGGAAACAATCCATAGAGACAAAACTGAGAACTCCTTTATTTTTCAAGTTTCAAAGAGCTACTACAAACCATGTTGGATTTAGAGTTCCAAATTCATCTATCTATATATGAGAGAACAGAGTGAAACCTAAATATAAAAAACTGCTACTGTAGACGAACGCTTCAACCTAGAAGAACAAAATTTGGTGAGCCAAGTGGGATTTGTGTACTGATCATGACCACCACGTATCATCAAGATTGGGTGAAAAAATATTTGCTGGTATTTCGGAAACTCGTTATTTCTTAGAAGCTTGGCAACCCATCTCAATGAAAGTGCTTTCCACAGTCTGTGCCTAGGGCTACTTTAAGAGGAAACAAACCATAGAGACAAAACTGAGAATTCCTTTATTTTGTCAAGTTTCAAAGAACTAATACAAACCATGTTGGATTTAGAGTTCCAAATTCATCTATCTATATAGGAGTGAACAGAGGGAAAACTAAATATAAAAACTGCTACTGTAGACGAACGCTTCAAACTAGAAGAACAAAATTTGGTGAGCCAAGTGGGAATTGAGTACTGATCATTACCACCAAGTATCATCAAGATTGGTGAAAAAATATTTGCTGGTATTTCGGAAACTCGTTATTTCTTAGAAGCTTGGCAACCCCTCTCAATGAAAGTGCTTTTCCACAGTCTGTGCCTAGGGCTACTTGAAGAGGAAAAAAACCATAGAGACAAATCTGAGACCTCCTTTATTTTGTCAAGTTTCCAAGAGCTACTACAAACCATGTTGGATTTAGAGTTCCAAATTCATCTATCTATATAGGAGAGAACAGAGAGAAACCTAAATATAAATACTGCTACTGTAGACGAACGCTTCAACCTAGAAGAACAAAATTTGGTGAGCCAAGAGGGATTTGTGTACTGATCATTACCACTAAGTATCAACAAGATTGTGTGAAAAAATATTTGCTGGTATTTCGGAAACTCGTTATTTCTTAGAAGCTTGGCAACACATCTCAATGAAAGTGCTTTTCCACAGTCTGTGCCTAGGGCTACTTGAAGAGGAAACAAACCATAGAGACAAAAGTGAGAACTCCTTTATATTGTCAAGTTTCAAAGAGCTACTACAAACCTAGTTGGATTTAGAGTTCCAAATTCATCTCTCTATATATGAGAGAACAGAGTGAAACCTAAATATAAAAACTGCTACAGTAGACGAACGCTTCAACCTAGAAGAACAAAATTTGTTGAGCCAAGTGGGATTTGTGTACTGATCATTACCACCAAGTATCATCAGATTGGGTGAAAAAATATTTGCTGGTATTTCAGAAACTCGTTATTTCTTAGAAGCTTGGGAACCCCTCTCAATGAAAGTGCTTTTCCACAGTCTGTGCCTGGGGCTACTTGAAGAGGAAACAAACCATAGCGACAAAACTGAGAACTCCTTTATTTTTGTCAAGTTTCAAAGAGCTACTAAACCATGTTGGATTTAGAGGTTCCAAATTCATCTTTCTATATAGGAGAGAACAGAGGGAACCCTAAATATAAAACTGCTACTGTAGACGAACGCTTCAACCTAGAAGAACAAAATTTGGTGATCCAAGTGGGATTTGTGTACTGATCATTAGCAACAAGTATCATCAAGATTGGGTGAAAAAATATTCGCTGGTATTTCGGAAACTCGTTATTTCTTAGAAGCTTGGCAACCCCTCTCAATGAAAGTGCTTTTCCACAGTCTGTGCCTAGGGCTACCTGAAGAGGAAACAAACCACAGACACAAATCTGAGAACTCCTTTATTTTGTCAATTTTCAAAGAGCTACTACAAACCATGTTGGATTTAGAGTTCCAAATTCATCTATCTATATAGGAGACAACAGAGGGAAAACTAAATATAAAAACTGCTACTGTACACGAACGCTTCAACCTAGAAGAACTAAATTTGGTGAGCCAAGTGGGATTTGTGTACTGATCATTACCACCAAGTATCAACAAGATTGTGTGAAAAATATTTGCTGGTATTTCGGAAACGCGTTATTTCTTAGAAGCTTGGCAACCCATCTCAATGAAAGTACTTTCCACAGTCTCTGCGTAGGGCTACTTGAAGAGGAAACAATCCATAAAGACAAACTGAGAACTCCTTTATTTTGTCAAGTTTCAAAGAGCTACTACAAACCATGTTGGATTTAGAGTTCCAAATTCATCTTTCTATATAGGGAGAGAACATAGGGAACCCTAAATATAAAAACTGCTACTGTAGACGAACACTTCAACCTAGAAGAACAAAATTTGGTGAGCCAAGTGGGATTTGTGTACTGATCATTAGCAACAAGTATCATCAGATTGGGTGAAAAAATATTTGCTGGTATTTCGGAAACTCGTTATTTCTTAGAAGCTTGGCAACCCATCTCAATGAAAGTGCTTTTCCACAGTCTGTGCCTAGGGCTACTTGAAGAGGAAACAAACCATAGAGACAAATCTGAGAACTCCTTTATTTTGTCAATTTTCAAAGAGCTACTTCAAACCATGTTGGATTTAGAGTTCCAAATTCATCTATCTATATAGGAGAGAACAGAGGGAAACCTAAATATAAAAAGTGCTACTGTACACGAACGCTTCAACCTAGAAGAACTAAATTTGGTGAGCCAAGTGGGATTTGTGTACTGATCATTACCACCAAGTATCAACAAGACTGTGTGAAAAAATATTTGCTGGTATTTCGGAAACGCTTTATTTCTTAGAAGCTTGGCAACCCATCTCAATGAAGTACTTTCCACAGTCTGTGCCTAGGGCTACTTGAAGAGGAAACAATCCATAGAGACAAAACTGAGAACTCCTTTATTTTGTCAAGTTTCAAAGAGCTACTACAAACCATGTTGGATTTAGAGTTCCAAATTCATCTATCTATATAGGAGAGAACAGAGTGAAACCTAAATATAAAAACTGCTACTGTAGACGAACGCTTCAACCTAGAAGAACAAAATTTGGTGAGCCAAGTGGGATTTGTGTACTGATCATGACCACCACGTATCATCAAGATTGGGTGAAAAAATATTTGCTGGTATTTTCGGAAACTCGTTATTTCTTAGAAGCTTGGCAACCCATCTCAATGAAAGTGCTTTCCACAGTCTGTGCCTAGGGCTAGTTTAAGAGGAAACAAACCATAGAGACTAAACTGAGAATTCCTTTATTTTGTCAAGTTTCAAAGAACTAATACAAACCATGTTGGATTTAGAGTTCCAAATTCATCTATCTATATAGGAGAGAACAGAGGGAAACCTAAATATAAAAAGTGCTACTGTACACGAACGCTTCAACCTAGAAGAACTAAATTTGGTGAGCCAAGTGGATTTGTGTACTGATCATTACCACCAAGTATCAACAAGACTGTGTGAAAAAATATTTGCTGGTATTTCGGAAACGCTTTATTTCTTAGAAGCTTGGCAACCCATCTCAATGAAAGTACTTTCCACAGTCTGTGCCTAGGGCTACTTGAAGAGGAAAAAAACCATAGAGACAAATCTGAGACCTCCTTTATTTTGTCAAGTTTCAAAGAGCTACTACAAACCATGTTGGATTTAGAGTTCCAAATTCATCTATCTATATAGGAGAGAACAGAGAGAAACCTAAATATATAAACTGCTACTGTAGACGAACGCTTCAACCTAGAAGAACAAAATTTGGTGAGCCAAGAGGGATTTGTGTACTGATCATTACCACTAAGTATCAACAAGATTGTGTGAAAAAATATTTGCTGGTATTTCGGAAACTCGTTATTTCTTAGAAGCTTGGGAACCAATCTCAATGAAAGTGCTTTTCCACAGTCTGTGCCTGGGGCTACTTGAAGAGGAAACAAACCATAGCGACAAAACTGAGAACTCCTTTATTTTGTCAAGTTTCAAAGAGCTACTACAAACCATGTTGGATTTAGAGTTCCAAATTCATCTTTCTATATAGGAGAGAACGGAGGGAACCCTAAATATAAAAACTGCTACTGTAGACGAACGCTTCAACCTAGAAGAACAAAATTTGGTGAGCCAAGTGGGATTTGTGTACTGATCATCAGCAACAAGTATCATCAAGATTGGGTGAAAAAATATTCGCTGGTATTTCGGAAACTCGTTATTTCTTAGAAGCTTGGCAACCCCTCTCAATGAAAGTGCTTTTCCACAGTCTGTGCCTAGGGCTACCTGAAGAGGAAACAAACCATAGAGACAAATCTGAGAACTCCTTTATTTTGTCAATTTTCAAAGAGCTACTACAAACCATGTTGGATTTAGAGTTCCAAATTCATCTATCTATATTGGAGACAAACAGAGGGAAACCTAAATATAAAAAACTGCTACTGTACACGAACGCTTCAACCTAGAAGAACTAAATTTTGGTGAGCAAGTGGGATTTGTGTACTGATCATTACCACCAAGTATCAACAAGATTGTGTGAAAAAATATTTGCTGGTATTTCGGAAACGCGTTATTTCTTAGAAGCTTGGCAACCCATCTCAATGAAAGTACTTTCCACAGTCTCTGTGTAGGGCTACTTGAAGAGGAAACAATCCATAAAGACAAAACTGAGAACTCCTTTATTTTGTCAAGTTTCAAAGAGCTACTACAAACCATGTTGGATTTAGAGTTCCAAATTCATCTATCTATATATGAGAGAACAGAGTGAAACCTAAATATAAAAACTGCTACTGTAGACGAACGCTTCAACATAGAAGAACAAAATTTGGTGAGCCAAGTGGGATTTGTGTACTGATCATTACCACCAAGTATCAACAAGATTGTGTGAAAAAATATTTGCTGGTATTTCGGAAACTCGTTATTTCTTAGAAGCTTGGCAACCCAATCACAAT